>NC_043990.1:7780138-8020138 GCF_902150065.1 Myripristis murdjan
TGTTATTTTCCTGCATAGTTGATATAAAAAATTTAAAAAAAAACTGTTGAAAAATCTACTTCAGTGAAATGAAATGTAGCTCCTAAAAGTTAATGAGTTACTTTTCAGAAAAAGAGAATTTGATTTCATGTGATTTTTTGTTTTTAACTCCTTCTTTTTTTTATTAGGCTATAAAATAAACTTCTCTTTCTTGCTCACTGTGTATGTCAATTTACAGTTTGTCCAGTTTCTGTTGCTTATAGACATTTTTTTTCCTCTGCAAAGGATGTGATTTAAAATTTAGAAAACTGCAATATTTAATTTAAAAAAAGTTTTTATGTTGAATGAATAAAGATGTAAATTAATAATAAAAATACTAAAAGTACGACAAAAGATCAACTAATTAAAATGAATTAGTTACATCCAACTTTAATAATATTTTTTATTCATACTGATCATTATTCTTTATGTATTTCAGGTTTATTTGATGTGGACGGATACAGTGTGAGAGGCGTTCATCAGTGTGAGTGTCGTGGTGTTTATAGCAGATTTACAGCGCCTGTCCCCTGAAGCGCTTCTGGGAAAGTCAAACATTTACAGATTAAAACAGTGAGCGACTAAAAAAGAAATCAGGAGGTGAACGGAGTACAACAAGATACAAAAAACACACATTTAGTGTAAACAGAAAACTGTAACACGACAGCTGAGCACAAAAAGAAAAGAAAAGAAAGAAAAAGCTAAAGATGAGAACAAGTTTGAGCAGATCAGCGTCATATCAGTCAGTGTGAGCGCAGAGGGAAGGCGTTTGGCTTCAGCTGCAACATGAACACAGCGCCCTCACATGGCGCTCACTGGTACTGTTAAAAACTCAGGCTCTGTGCTGGTATTGTGTTCTCTCTCTCTCACACACACACACACACACACACACACACACACACAGAGTCTGGAAACGTAAACTATTACAGTCACACGAATCGAAAGCATAATAATCTACAGGTACAAATTAAAGAATATAGAGGCTATAGCAAATGTTATTTATTTATTTATTTATTTATTTATATAGTATTGTATTTTCTCTTAGTTTTCGTTATCTGCTGCCGTTATGTCTTGTATGTTTTGTTCTTTTATATAGAGCCTAAAATTCACACAATTCAACAACTATCTGGAATATTGAAATGTTTTAAATCTAATCTACTTTAATCTATTTTTAATCTACCCAGTTCAGCCGACACAGGTCTTATCAAAGTCAGATGTTAAGATCTACTAAGGCAACTTAATGCCACATCCGGCTACGCAGAAAAGAAAACAGCTTCGTGATAAAAGGAGAGATTTTATATGTGATCTTACCCGGAGATGCAACATGAGAGAAGAGGAGCAACAAAATAAATTCCTTCATCTTGATTTGATAAAGAAATAAATCCCCCAATAATCAATAAGTCTGAACGGTGAAATCTTCCTCTCAGGCCCGATGGCCGTTTGAGTCTCGACCAGAGGACGCAGTCTGTCTAATGAGCCTCAAGAACCCGACTCGCCAATAGAAAATCAGAAAAGGCTGTGGCGTCATTGGTTACCAGGTTGATTTGAAGAATTCAGGTTGTTAAGTGAAAGCAAAACTTAACTCTGGTAGAAAGAGAGACTGAAGCTCTAATATTTGAGTGACGCAGAGCCGCTTACAAAGAGAAAAACAGCACAACAATCATTTAGTTCTTCATTCACCCCCACCCCCCACCCCCTTATTTGTTCTATTGGAATTCACCTTATTTTATTTTACTTTATTTTATTTACTGCTTCTCTGTCCAGTGTTTTAGTCTGTCTTATTTATTTATATATCTGCTGATCTTACCTGGTGATGCAACATGACAGAAGAGGAGCAACAACACGAACTTCTTCATCTTGCTCTGTTTAAGAAATAAAGTTCACAATATTTGATAAATCGTCTGGTTGATCAAACTTCCCCTCCGGCCAGCGTGTGTGTCGCGCTCAGAGGAAGCAGACACAAATGGGCTGTACAAGAACTGGCCAATAGAAATTTAGAAAAGGCTGATTTTTTTTTTTTTTTTTTTTTTTTTTTTGGTTACTAGGTAGAGTTGAAAAATTGAGGTTGAGTAAAAATAAACTGATAGAAAGAGAGACTGTAGCTCTATTTGATTCACACAGAGCTACTAAAACCAGAGTGAAGACAGAAGAGGTGACTTATAATCCAAAGAATGATCATATAGAGAAATGCTAGAGTTAAAGAGAAAGTACACCTGGGAGAAATGTGGATTTTTTTTTAAGAGCACATGTTTTAAATTGTGTTATTGTAATTGTAATGACTGATTAGTTACTGGTTGTTCATTCCAGGTTTGATCCATTTCAAAGGTGAAATCTTTTGACTTCTCCTTTGGTTTAGTTGAAACTGGAAGCTGAGATCATTTATCATAAATGTGCTGATGCCACATTTCTCAGTTTGTGTTGACAGTGTTCATGAATATCCAGAGAGGCTGCTTGTATTTTCCTTCCAGCTGCTGAGTGTCAGTCGGAGCTGCAGCCTCTGTTCATGTCTCACTGAGAACAAAACAGCAAAACACAGCAGCATCAGCATCAGTCCTGCTCTGGACCGGACTGGCTTTCACTTTGAGCGCCTCACCATCAACACACTCTGCGTATCTGTTACAGCGTCAGTAAGGCCTTCAGCTCTGGACCTCAGGCTCTGATTTCAAACTATAAAAAAATATTTTTGTACTGAAGAAACCACAATTTCTGTATTTATTTACTCCCTCACTCCCTATTTCACCCTATGTAGTGCCCTTCACAGTTCATCAGAATGCACCTTGGTACCTGCCTCACTTCCTTTACCTCACTTCCTTTTCTCCCCTTTTCTCATTGATATTTTGCTGTAGTTTTGACCCTTGTTTACCTGATTACGTTCACCTGTTCACTCCTTATTTAAAGACTGCACTCCCTCCCTCCTTCATGTGGGGCATCAGATCTTATTCTGCGCCATTATATGAATATTTGAAACATATTTTTTTAAATCTAACACTAGGATGCAAATATAAACAACAAATAAGCAACTCTTAGTTTTCAGAAACAGTTTGTTAAGTCATCAAACCCATATTTTATACATAGTGCACTTGCAAAGACTGTAGATTTTACACACACACACACACACACACACACACACACACACACACACACACACACTTCAAATTGGAATGTGGTAAAACAAATCAAATCCCAAATAACAGCCACAGAATAAAGCAGTCAAATAAAGAGAGATATAGAGAACAAGGGAGAGATGAAGAAAATTTTTTGTTAGAGGAGCTTTTGTCAGTGATTAAAATGACTGATTTATTATCAGCTGTTAGTTCATTCCAGGTTTGATCTATTTCTAAAGTGAAATCTGTGACTGCTCATTTTCAGCTGAAACTGGAAGCTGAGATCATTTATCACAAGTTTCTTTCACAGAGGAAAAACACTTGTTTTCCAGTGGCTTTAGCCAAGAAACAACTCCACACTAACCAGCAGTCAAAAGTTTATTGTTACAAAAGAAACGAAAAGTGATGGGCTTCTTGTGAGCATCCGGAGTTGATGCAAGAAGAGCGGAGCTTCTGCTTTTAGGGACAGCAGCTCCTCACTGTCATGGAAACACAATATCAGCTCCATCTATCAGTCTAGTCCTGTTGGAAATGTTGTGAGGATGACTGGTGTAAACACCTCTGCTGTGTTTACATCAACCATGACCAAGTTATAATAATGAGTATTTTCCATTATTTATAGCTTTTATTTATGAATTAAGGCTCAAACTAAAAACTAATCTGGGTGTCATCTCAGAGTTCACCAGATATTCATTTATTCCACTGCTGAGCCAAATTGAGGTTTGCTGACATTTATTCACTGTATCCATATTCTCTTTAAAAAAAAAAAAATCAGAGTTGGCCTGGTGTTGCAGCTTGGTGCTGTAAAAAGCATGGCTGTGAAAAACAAAGCTGACACTGCTGTGGAAAGTACCTTCAGTAAACACATGCGCACAGCAGCTCACCACATGCATGTAAACAGTTGAAAACACAGTCATCACGCCACACCCTTCCTGTTCCCTCTGAGATCATGAAGCCGCTGCCATTTTGTGTTTTCCTCTTTTGTGTTAAGATGTCAGGCGCGTGTCGCTCCTCCTGCCCACTTGAGCTGGCACACACTGGGGCAAACTGTCATTCTTTGCATACTGGCACATTTTCTGTTCATGACAAAGACAACAGAGACTTCCTCTCAGTTCAGTCGCTGGGTTCAGACAAATTTAACATTAAATGAAATAATATTCAAAACCACTTACAGCTTTTCTGTTGCAGTCATGAGGGACTGCCTGGAGACTCTCCCTGCATGCACTGAACAAAAGACGATGCATACACATTTTAGAAAAGTACCTAACCTTTTTTTTTTTTTAAATTCAACATTTGATGTAGACTCTGATCCTTGTGTGTTGATTTAATTTGGTGTTGTGCATAATTTTATAAGAGCAGGAAGTAGCCTCTTCATATAGAAACCTGATTATCTGGCTGTTTTATCTAACGTGCAGGATCCACTGTGGTGAACTCAAACTGTGTTTCCCTGCCTCTGTGCGCGGACGTAAATCATGCAACTTTCCTCCTGCCTCTGCAAAACTGTTTAATGTGCGCAGCGCGATTGCCGGCGAATGGCCGCGTTGCGCAATCAATAATCAACCATGTTGTCTGTGTCATTGTCCGTTGTGCTGCTGCAACCGCGTATAAACAAAAGTCGGTTTATAATGAAAGTACAGCAGTCTGTGTGCGGAGATCCGGCAGACCTGGTGCTGGCCGGCACCGCGTCGGCCGGCCGGCACTGGCCGCGGCACCGCGCGGTGTGCGGCCACCCGGTCACCCGGTCTGCCGGATCTGCCAGGTGCCGCTCCGGCTGTCAGTTGGACCTTTCTGAAGAAGGAGGAAGTTACCTCCGAAACTGTCAAGGTAAATAAACATCCCATGTCTGATTAAAAGGACCAAAAAGCGTTTTTTAGTTAAAAGGAAGACATGCTGTATTTGAACTACATTGATTTATAATGATGTCGGGCCATGCCTGTTGTCGTATTTCAACGTGATGACGCGCACACCGGGGGCAATCGTGCTTGGGCGCGTTTGGGAAAAAGGTAATGTGAGTGCAGGCCGGGGGGGGGTTTGGCTTTAGCACGATACGGGCTCAAACTTGCCAATGTGAGTGGGCCCTGAGACAGATCACCAAACCACAGCAGACTTCACAGCAGTCTGACCCTCACAGCAGTGTTACAGCGCCACACGTGGACACAGAGTGTAACTGTCCCCAAACTATTTCTGGGAAATCACCTGATGACTCAGTCATTTTATGCTTTTATGCGCACACACACACACACACACACACACACACACACACACACACCCGGAAGACGACAGAGAGGGCAGAGTTTGTTGTTCATTTGTTTTTGTCAGGCCAAGGAAGTTTCTAGCAAATCTTGTTTTGTTGCATTTCTTCAGGCGTCAGTGGGAATATTTTCTGGAATGAGAAAACGAAAGACAAATCTGATTTATGTTCGTCTAAAACATCATGAAGAGAGGGAGTAAATTCTTCTTTAAATCTAGGATCTGTTCTCTGTGAAGGAAAACAGTCCATTTCATGAGTGGGTTGTAGGCACAGAATATAAGAAGCCTAGAATGCTGTGTGTTTATTTCATTAAAGAAAAAAACAAAAAACAAAAAAACAATATGGGTCAATAAAAAAGGAAATGTTCTTTATTAGAGAGGCCAGAAGCACAATAAACATTCTCTGATAAAAACCCATCATCCATCAAATACCGTCAGCAAACCAAATCTTACCAAAACCAAACCTTGCCAAAGAATAATTGCTTCTTGGCTCACCGTCTCTGTGGCCCCCACAGTTTGGCTCTCGGGGCCCCTGCTGTCCATCTCCCTCACTGCAGCACAGACTCTCATGTAATATTGTGCTGTCACTCCTATCTGACCACAAAAGGCTTTTCAGATGGATGATGAATGTGTGGACATCTTCCCCTCCTGAACTATATTCATCAGCATCACTTCCTCTCCCTGCTCTGTGTCCTGGGGTGACCTCTGCTCCTCTGAGGGCCCAGACAGGCTGGACGCCAATATGAAATATGAAAGTCTTCTTTTTCTGCAGTAAAGGACCAAGCTGCACGCAGGCCAGCCAAGTGCATATTCAGACTAATGCGGCAGTGAGAAAATCTTTTTTGTTGTTGTTGTTAAACTGTGTAGAGAAAGGAAACAAGGCCATAAAGAAGGATACTTTGTGGTGATGTGACGCGTCCAATTTTGTTCGCATTATTTCTTGTAGTCGGGCGCCATCTTCCTGTGGAAGCTAAATAGTCCACAGCGGGTTAAAGCCCTTGCATTTTTTTTTTTTTTTTTTTTTTTTTTTTTTTGGCATATGTAAACCCTGATCCTGCATATAACCATGGGCCTCCTGTGAGAATAATAATATGCTGAGAGAATAACTGCATTGTCACTTACATCTAAGCAAACATGTAATTATCGATCATCATTTTACTTTGAAATACAAATAGGAAGTCCTGATCTGTTTTTGTGGCTCTTTCGACAGACTGTACTGTTTGCAAAAGTGAAAGTAAAACGAGTGCGGGAGTTGCAGGGGAAACCCACTGATCAGTTCACTGTTTGGCTCCATGCAGTGACCGGACAGACGGATCTTCACCTTCCACAGCTGAGGGAGACACTGACAGAGAGCCATGACCAATTTCTCTACCATCTACAAACTGTCCGTGGTTGCGTTGTACTGCTTCATCCAAGGTACAGTCGTTTTTCATTTTTATGGTATGCTGAGGCGTGAAGACACCCAAAGCCCCCGCGTGTCGTTTTCTTGTAAGGATGTAACGCTAAAATTCATTTTAAAACTCTTCAAACGTAATGTTTCCTTCCCCAGATGAAGCCGACCTATTACGACCTTTTGCAAATGTTTAGGAGTCACTAATATTTCGCTGAGTATTTTCACGATTTTCCACTTAAATGTAACTTAGTTGGGGGCGGAGGTGGGAGCCACCACACAAACATAAACTTTAACTGGAATAAATAGACGCATTGTAGATTGTTTGTTTGCCGAATTGACCGTAAGGTCCTAAAGATGATGGAAGTGTCTGAAGCCGTGTCCTGCCTGTCATGTACTTTTCTCTATAAGACAGGAAACATTGAACTGCGGTATTTTTCAATGGGATTTGACTAATGGTAGGTCCGTGCAAGAAGAAAAGGCACGTGGGCTATAGACTGTGTAGTATCATCATTTCAGAGGAAAAGGGAAAAAAAATAAATCTCTTTTTTTTTTTTTTTTTTAAATGAATGAATTTTAAATTTATTTTTGTGGAGGCTGACAAGCCAATAGCTCGTATATTCCTTGTTGACAGACGGACCCTGTGGTCTATGAATGCTTTTTATCGCGGTCTCTCACGTGTTTATCTCATTAGCATCACTCACAAAGAGATTGGATTTTTGTTTTAATCGGCAGGATTATTTTCAAGCATTAGTAAGACTATTCTCACCTGTTATTAACGTGACCATTCAGTGGATGTTTAGAATTCAGTCTTGTTTGGAAGAGTGGGGATCTGCCGCCCTCTTGTGGTTGAAAATAATATCACACCCTGCAGGAAGTAAGTCTCACAGCAATAACACAGCGATAGTAAACAAGGTAAACGTTTAGAGCTTGGATAAAGGATGACTGATCTCTTTGTTGCTGTTCTGAATCAATATATTGAAAAGAAACGCGTAAAAATGGTAGATAAGTAAGGAGAAAAATTGGTAAAGACCTTGCAATTTATTATTATTTTTAAAAAAGTTCTTATATTAAAATAAGCATGCAAAGAAAATGATAATAAAATAAATGAATATCTTGTATAGTTCTTGTTTAAAATTATTAAAAAAAAAAAAAAAAAAAAAAACATTAATACACACGGTCCACCTGTAAAGTTATTTTATAATTACAAGTTTTTATATAAATAAAAAGCAAAATATATATATATATTTCATTTATTGACGGTATTATTTTCCACAGAGTGCACCAAGCTGTACAACCTATTTTCAGCCACAAGAGGGGAGCATACAACCGCCACGGTGTTTAAAAAGCGTTTTGGCGCCCTCTTGTGGCTGAAATTAGTATTACATCCAGTGATGGCGACTTGTTGGATATAACAAAACCTCTGTGGATGTAAGTTAGCAGGCACGTCACTAAAGAAGGCCACGATATTATATATATATATCAATATTTAATTTATGGAGACTGAAAGGAAGAAAAAAAAAACAACCACACAGCTTATTATATATTATATTTTATATTATAAGTTTATTTATACTGTAAAGCTATTGATGTTTTTTGTTGTTGTTTAAGCTCTTTTCTACTGTATTCATTTCACTGCCACTTGGTCATTGTGTTTTAATTCTCAGCTTTTATATTGTTAAGCACTTTGCATCTTTGTTTCAAAAAGTCCTATGTAAATGAGATTATTATTGTTAATATTTCCTCCTGTGTCTCTCTCTCTCTGTCCTGAAGTGTATGGCAGTAGCTGTCCCGTGTTGGACTGCTGGTTCGTCCAGGAGAGGAAGGGTCGAGGGGGAGGCCTAACAGGAGCCACCAGCCAGGAGAAATCTCTGCTCCGCATCAGGAGGGACGCTCACAGCCTCGGTGCAGAGGCTCAGCGGCAGCCTGCCTCAGACATCAGCCCCGACAGAGTCTACGACGTCACCGGTCAGTTCAAAATGACTGGCTCCAGCCAGTGTGTCAGTGAGAAACCCACAGTGTTTGTTTTTTTGTGTATTTGTGTGTAAGTGAGGGTGTGCGTCGCCTCTTGTGCATAGGTAATATATGCTTTTATCTGTCTTTTCTGTGGCTTGTTGTGAAGGGTATGTTTGTGTGTGCATCATTTAGTGACTCTAAAACAAGTGTTTGTAGTTTTATTTGGCCAATCAAGCATGCAAACACTAAAAGCACTAAAGCAATAAGAGATACAATCACTTCAATTTGTCCTTTTTCCAAAAACATAATTTTTTCCAATTACATATATTTTTCTTTAAAAAAAAGAAGAAGAAGAACTCCATTTTATGATTGAAAATGTTGGAAGTAAGCACTAAATATGTATTGATCTTAATCATGGTAATTGATCCTGATTAGAGATGCACAGTATTAACAAAAAAGATACATAACATTTCAGCAACAAGAAACCTAGCTGCAGTTTTTTCTTCTCACTTTGTTTATTGATTTTCTGTCCATGTGAAATCTTGAATTGGTCAGCCTGACATCCTGCATACACTTTGATGAGGAAACTGAAACACCTTTCCTTCCTAAGAAAACAAATGCCTCTCTGTATTATGATTTTAACATTTCTGTGATTGTTCTGCAGAGCTGATATTTCTCTCTCTGTCACCTCCCTCTGTAGATCAAGCCACCACTCTGAAAGAGCATTCTGCAGGTTTATTCTTCGTAAGATCCACTCATATTTCTCTT
Source organism: Myripristis murdjan (assembly GCF_902150065.1). NCBI lineage: Eukaryota > Metazoa > Chordata > Actinopteri > Holocentriformes > Holocentridae > Myripristis > Myripristis murdjan. The sequence continues at coordinate 7,789,622 of NC_043990.1, forward strand.
TGTGACTCCTCTCCCTTCAGACCCAGCGGCCACCCTGTGCCACCCCGCTCTCAGCGCCCCCAGAGGATCCATCCACAAGCCGCAGTGTGAGATCAACCCCTTCCTGCCGCAGCCCTCCACCCTCAAATGGGCCACCGCGCTCACAGACTCCGCCCTCAGCCCCGTGTACCTGCAGGCTGATTGGCTCTCGGTCTCCCTGCAGGGGCTCGACGGACAGCTGATCCAGTCGAGTATCATGCGTGCTCCCACAGCCACCAAAGAACCTCAAGGTAACAAGTTTTACTGAGCGAGACCAGCATGAATTGTGTTTAAATTAGGCTGAATGGAGGCAGTGTGTGGCACATGATTCGTTTCCTTTGTTTTCTTCATTGTCTGTTAAAAATAATGATCAGCTTTACCCGTCTAGCTCCCTCCCAAATGCAGGTACAAAGTGCCTCACAACAGCAAAATAAAATGCAAAATCCAGTAAAATGTCAGTAACAACAAGGACAAAACAGAAGATATTTTAAGATATACAACAAGAAAATAACAGATGATATGACATAAAAAAAGAGCAAATAGAGACAGTAAGGACAAAATAAATAAGGCACATTTAAAATAGAGTATAGTGAGAGGATATCTACAAGAAGACAATAATGTGACTTGGCTGATCTCCTGTTTATCTATATCTCTTCTCAGTGATCCTGAGTGTGTCCAGTAAAACCGTCTCGGTGAAGTCCAGACTCGGGGAGCCGGTGCTGCTGGACTGTGGGTTCTGGACCGACTCCTCTTCGCCTCTGTCGGGGTCGGGCTTCGCCGTCGAGTGGCGTTATCAGTTCAGGGGTGACGGACGATTGGTTCTGGCTTACGACGGCAAGACCGACCGCTTGGCCGAGATGCAGGAGGAAGGGGCCACGCTGGACTTCGAGGGTTTACACGAGAAAGGAAATGCATCTCTGATCCTGCAGGAAGCTAAAGTGCGTCACTCCGGAACGTACATCTGTACCGTGTTTCTGCCCTACCTTCTGGCTCAGGTCGCAATGGACCTGGAGATTGTGGGTGAGTGGAAAGGATAATGCTGAGTCCTTGTGTCTTGTGTTGATCAATTAAAGGGAAACCTGGGCATCCTCGAGTGAGAGAGTGACATACGGGGTGTTAAACACTTTGGTTGTGTTTTTGCACTGCATTTCCCAGAGATCAGTTGGACTCAGCTCAGGACTGATATTTTCTGACTTTGACGTTTCTTTTCCTCGCCTGGTCAGTCATGTTGGTTGTCACTGCTCGTGCCAACTGCACATGAACAGAGTCTGCATTGTGCTTACAGAAATGATATCACTATTCAATCAAACCATTTTAGAAAGACAGAAAAGACTTGAAATATGATTTTTCATAATCATCTGTGTATTTGGCAAATTTAAACAACATAATACAATCAGACATGTTGACATATGCCTTGAATAATTAGCTCACTCTCAGACTGTTGGAGAATGTTTTCTGTGCAGGATTATTGCAGGTGCAGAGAGATTTTGTGATGGAAGAATTTCACTCAGTTTCTATTCATGTTAGTGTTCATGCATATTCACATTGTTGCTGAGAATCTGTTCAGGAATAACATTGAAAAGCACAGATTATTCTCTTACAAAAATAACAGTATATCAGAGGGTTAAACCATACTGTCTACACATCATCATGAACATCATTAACCTTCTCTCTCTCTTTCTTTCTTTTCTCCTCCTTGTTGCTCCCCCTCCTCCCAGAGCCTCCGTCTCTCTCCATCTACCCCTCCCCTCTGCCTCTCGCTGTTCCCGGCCAGGTGGTGACCGTCCACTGTGAGGCGTCCGGCTTCGCCCCCCTCTCCCTGGAGGTGAGCTGGGAGTTCACAGGGGCTGATGGGACGTCGAGGTCCCTGGGATCAGGCAGCTTGACGGGCCACAGGCAGGCTTGGGATGGCACCTACAGCCAGAGGAGCAAGCTGGAGCTGGACACAAGCAAACTGGACCTGGGCAGAGGAGGGGAGGTCACGTGTGTGGCTTTCCATTCAGGAGGCACACAGCGAGCCAGCGTGACCCTCAATGTCATTGGTAATGTGTTCAAATTAAGATGTTGCTTTAAAGAGGGTTTAAAGGAATCTGTTACCTGTCTGAACTTCTTTTGGCCATCAGTGGGAATTACAGCATCACCCATCTCCCATCCTTCCTGCCAGATTCAACAGAAATGACTCTTGATATTTCATTAATATCACTGCTGAGTCATTTTCCTCTTTGGGTCGAGAGTGAAAGTGTTGTTAGCCTTCATAGGTAAAATGTCTTGTAACAGTGTGCTGATAGCTCCATCCTCAATCTGGTTAGAATGTTTGGAGTAATGAATGTTTGAGGTTGCATAGCCTTGGATAATAATAATTATTATTTTTGTTGTTGTTGTTTTTGTTGTTGTTGTTGTGGGCTGTAAAGTAAGACAAAATCTCAGCACCTGACCATGTAATCATGAGTCACTGGTATCGATCAGTGACCAATATTGATTTTGTCAGGCTCTCAGCTGCAGCTCTGGAGGGATGTATGAACTATATAGAGTTTTCAGAAGTCTGAATGTTGGGTGTTTCCAGACAATCACTCACCATCTGAAACTACAGTTTTTTCTTCCATGATTTCTGCACTAAGCTCCAGTTTTTGAAGCAGAGTCTAATCAGACTTGATGGTCTTTCCTTCACATGCCTTCCAGGGTTCAGCACTCCGTCCATTGAAGACTCCATGGCGATGGTTGGCGTGGCGCTGGTGTTGTATGGCCTTATCAAGCTGGTTTCTTGGACCTTCATCTCAGGTAACAAATGAATCAAACAAAATCATATGGTCAAACACAAAAACCAAGAAAATCACCATTGTTAATGACAATAATCATCATCCATTTTTCCACCTGCTTAAACCTTTTCAGGGTAACTTGAGGGCTGAATCCTATCTCAGCATTTAATACTAACAGTACTGATACAGTGTAATGGTGTGGAGCGGACAGACTCCTGCACACTGTCTAATATGCACTGATACATTTATTTATGACTTGTCTGTGCTAGACCTTGATCTGCCAAAAGCAAAACTGAACATTGCATAAACAATGCAAAGAATGCAGATATTTCCTGTAACTTTTTGCCTTTTTATTTTATTTATATAGGTTCAGATGAGGCTGCCAAGCAAGAGAAGGTAATTTTACTTTTTTATACCTCGACTTCTGGATGTTTCAATATAAATTTTCCAGCTTTATTTTATACAGTTTTATAACCTTGAAGTTGCTCCTTTGTGTCTGTTTTTTCTGCCCTGAATGATTACAATAAACTTTTCCATTTTACAGAAGGAGAAGTAAACATGAAGGAAGTGGGAGAGAGCTACTGAATCTTCAAACCTGTCCTCTTTCATTTCCAGTTTTATCACTTTATGGACAACAGCTCCCTGGGAAAAGATGGGATTTCAGCTTTCACTGACTGCCTGTGCTTTGTTGTTTTTGTTTTACAGCCTGGGCAGTGATGGATTTGTAAATTTGAATATGCTTTTGCCTTTAGAGTCACCTTTTTCAATGCTAATCCCGCCGGGAGTCTTCACTGTTCTGTTTAAATAGTAATAACAACCAGAAATAATGTTGTGTAATGTTGTGCTATAAAGTTCCATGAAGAGTTTTTTTCTGGGTTCCAACAGAGACAATGTGAAGTTTGAAAAAATGTGGGGGAAAAAACACTTTGGAAAGTTTGTGAACTGCACAGAAATGTCTGCAAAAGTGTTGCTGTTCAGTCAAGAAACACTTATTCTAATATTTGCTGTAGGCATGAACAGTGTTTTGCATTAGAGTGATGCAGCCTTTCATTTCGCTTCTCTCTAAACTTAAACCGTGACAAATGTCGACCCTTTGGCAGGTCTTCCCCGGGCGAATCTCAGTCAGTTTTTATGACACCTGAAGAAAGACATGTAAAAGCCCTGCCCCTCTCTTTTTTTCTTTTTCTTTTTCCCTCTCCCAGCACGTATCATAAAGAACAGAAGGAAGTGAATGCTATTTTGAAGTGTGTCGTGCAGAAAAAGCCATGAGGACCCTATTTTATTTAGGTTTTTATTTAATTATTTTTTTGTATCATTATTATTATTATTTTTTTTAGGGATATTGGATTTTTTGCGAATATTCTATATGCCAATATTTTGCAGCTCTTTTGGCCGGTGCCGGTGCCGATACCAATACGGATACATGCACATATTTTTTTTTTTTTACACCTAACTGCTGTAGTGGAATTAACATTTTATTATGGCTCCTCTTACTGTGAAGGCCCACTGGCAGATGCACAATGCTTCTCAAAATGTACACATTCACTGGGCAAAAATAAGAAACCCACTTCACCTTAGCTAATGTAAAACATGTCATATTTATTTTTATGTAACATTTTCCTGCAAACGAAACCGTCTGATTCATTGTGCTGAAACAGGCTCATGTGACCTGAGACAGTCCTGACAACAGCACAACCAGCACAGACGTGATCGATTTCTCATTTTGGCCTGTCATATCGGCAGAAATTTTCATTGTGGGCCGATACCAATATTTCATTTTAAAGCTGATATCTGCCGATACCAATAACGTGGCAATATTATTGTGTGTGTGTTTTTTTTTTCTTTTTTTCCCGCTGACTCCTGTTCCTCAAAGCACACATTTGCCTTACAAGATAATTATCCTATCATATCTTGTGATCTTTAAATCAACGTTATCCACACATGAAGACAGAGCAGTCCAAACTCACAGGCATTCTGTTGTTGGATGGAAAAGTTATAAACCTCACTGAATCAAAGTTCACTGAAACTGAGTTGTAAATAAGTAATTAGAGGCCTGCATGCCTCAGGGTTTTTTGTGAGTGACTGTGCAGCAGCATAGGGGTTCATTCCTACTGTAAATGTATAAAGATCTAACTGGTGGTGGAAAAGCTTGTACATCCTGGAAATGGTACACGACGAGGAGAGCGCCTATCTCCGGTGTAAACTGCAACTGGGGGGAAAAAACAACAACTTTTGAATCTGCCTGTGGTCAATAAAGTTTTCCTTTTAAATTATTTGTTGCCTTCACTCTCCTATTTGCAAATGAGTCTGGTTTAGTTTAAGCCTCCTATTATCTTTGAGGCCAGTGTGACCCCATTCAGTGTGTAACATCTCCAAATACATGATTAACTCCATTTTTTTTTTCCTAGTTTAATGTGGACAAGCAAGTAACCATGAAATTAACATGATATGCTTTCAGTGTCCAGTGCACATTTTGTACACATCAGTGAACAAAGAGGATCAGATTGCTTACAAATAACATGAAGCATTTAAACAATAAAACATACAAAGTAGTACAGAAGAGAGAAATACACACAAAAAAGAGATACGTAATGAAAAGAATTAAACTGAAAACGCAGGTGTATGATAATAAACTCTAACGTTGAAAATATTGCATACATTCATTGTCTGGATAGCTTTTTTTTTTTTTTTTTTTTTTTTGTTTCTGAATTCGGAATTTGGCAAGAAATAAATTAATAATAAAAAAATGTATTGTATATTAGTCTAACAACTGATGGCTATTTTACAGGACATAGCGTCACTGTGCCATCAGCGTCAAGTTAGCAGTTACAAAAAATAACTTCCGGTCAACACTTTTTCCTTACGTACTTTTCAAAGTAAAAGGCTCCATGTCACACAATAAGCTTAGCGAGGAAGGCTACATAACGTGAACCAAATGCTGTCTAATTGAGAGAGAAATCGCAATAAGTAAAAACATAAACGGTTTTTAGCTCTACAATTTATATGTGCAGATGCGAAATCCCAAAATGTGCATAAACGTGGAAAGCACATAAACTAACTGCTTTTCCACTACCGCCCTCAGTATGGCGCACTAGAACGAAAACGAGCGAGCCAATGGTAGAAGGCGTTACTGACCAACGTCGTGCTGCCGACCAATCAGAGGCCTTGACGCTGCGTGGACATGAGCGGTTGAATCTTTCGTTTCCTACCGCTGGACTCAGTGAAGTTGACGAGCATTTTTTTTCTTTTGGTAAACAGAAAGTACGTGAGTTTTCAGAGGACAGTGTGCCGGGGAATATGAGGTTTTCAGCCACACACCTAAATGTAGTGATCTCATGTAAAAGATTGTTGATTTTGTTTTTGTTCGGGTATTTTGTAGGCACATTATTTGATTAGCGAAGCCACACTGCTAACTAGCTACTGGCAAGGTTAGCCAACGGCGAACCTGAGCGTCAGTGGGACCGTGTGGTTTATTATCCTTCTTTGTTGTCAAGTCAGGACGGATCTATCGCTTTATAAAACAGGTACGTGTGTGTGTGAGTGTTTAACAGTAAGTTAGTGACAACGCAAAACTTGCCTTCCTGTGTGTTTGTCTGTTTCCCATCAACGTATTTGTGTTTTTGTTTCGGTTAACGTCACCTACACGGATATTTTTTAACTTTCATTTTCTCCTGTCTTAATTGATTGACTGACCATTTGACTTCCACTTTTATTGTCAGCCAGGGCTGGAGTTTTTCATGCATCATCAGCAGCTCCATTTTTAACCCTCCTGTTACCTTCATATTTGCTAACATATCTCATCAGCTGGGGTCTGTTTGAACCCAGCAGTTTAAACCTACAGAAAATAATTATTATTATTATTTCCCAAGTTTATGTATCAGGTACTTAATGTGTCTTGTTGACTAGCTAAATGGCTTTTTAAAAATAAAATTGAAACCTCCCCCACTCAACCACCATTAGGCTATACATTAAAGTTCCTGTGGGAATCATGTTCTTCTAAATTTGCACATTGACCTACCTCTATGCACATTTTATACACCCATGCACACGGTTTTTTCTGTTTTTTTTTTTTTTTTTTTTTTTTTCTGCACATTGCTTTTTGCACACTGGGTTGTACTTAGGTTATTCTGTTGTACTCAGATCTTATTCTTTATTTTTATTTCTTTTTATTTACTTAATCTGTAATCTGTGGATACTGCTGAAAAAATGTGAATTTCCTGCGGGATGAATAAAGTATCTACCTACCTACCTACCTACCTTTTCCTCCTCAGTGTCACATTAAAACATGGGACCCTGTATCTCTGATTATCTCTCACAGTCTTCCTCGTATAGAGCTGCTGGTGTTCCTGCCTGCCTGCTTATCTTATGTGAAACTATATAAGCATCATCCTCATATTTCGTTGGCAAGTTAACATCCTATGAGACAAGACAACACATGGTCGGCAAAGTGGGGTACATGAGATTCACTGGGTCAGATTACCACTGGAGAGCTGTGCGCATACACTACCATAATAGTTATGTTTGTGTGTGTTTATGTCATGTTGTTTTCCCATGTTTTCAGTTCCCTGCACTGATAAACTCTTGGATGGACAGGCTCAGCTGCCCATTGTTTACTAGAAAATATATTTGCTGTCAGTTGCTCTGGTGAACATTTTCCTCTTCTTTTCTCAATTGTTCAAAAGTAGGGAGGACCAGGGATTTGAATGGCAGTTGCCACCGCCTCAATGGCGGAAAGCATCATTATCCTCGATGATGACGAAGAGGAGAGTCCTCAGCCCTCCTGCTCCACTGCCGCCTCTTCCTCTCGGCGTCCGACCACCCACACCTCGCCGCTCAGAGCCCGGCAGCCTGCCCCTACCCACATCACCCAGTCACCTTTTGCCTCAGCGAAGAAGGACAGCCATGTTTTACAGGCAGAGAATCAGAAATTGTTCACTGAGGTGAGCTGACATGCAGGGCACAAAATGTTTGACTTTTATGTTCAGTAGACATTGTAGTGGGTAATTTTCAGTCATCACCGGACTAGTTCATTCTTTTAAAAGCCAGCTAGATCTTCTTGAAATAAATAGGACCTCCAAATAATGTATTTTATCCACTCAAATGACTGGTAAAGTAGACACATGTGCCAGCTACAGCATTTTGCCGATGGCAGTAGTTGATTTCACAGCCTGATGATGTTGAAGATACTGAGCATCATAATTGCTAGAAGGGACAGTAACATTACATTCTGAACAAGCCAGCAGATTGGCCAGTCTTTCCCTGTCTTTACCTGAAATGAACCCCGTTCCTGTAAAGTATTTTGATTTACCATTGCTTCCGACCACTCCACTCCTTTATATCACCATCTCCTTCCTCCTGCCCATCTATCTCTGATTCATTTACATTAATAATTTTATTCTGACAATGTCTTCTTGTTTCCCTCTCTCTCCCTTCCTTGAATTTCTGCTTTCTACCACCCCGTCCCTTTCACATTCTTTTCATCTTCACTCCTCTCCTCTTTATCTCTTCTCACCAGTTTGTGCAGCACTGCTCATCTGTCACCCAAGATTGTCCTGAGGTCTTGACTTTTCTCCAAGCCAAGCACACCAAGGCCTCTCCTGAGTTTCTGTCGTCAGTGGAGTTCAGGAACACTTTGGGCCGATGTCTGACACGCGCTCAGGCCAACCGTTCCAAAATCTTTGTGTACATCAACGAGCTCTGCACCGTGCTCAGGCAGCATGCCGTCAAGAGGAGGCTGCCCCTCACCAAGGCCGAGCCTGGTCCTCCTACCTCAGCCTCAGTTTCTTCCCCGTCTACCTCTGTATCACTAAAAAGTAAGGATAAGACCAAAGTACACGCAGTTGCAGAGGAAGAAGAGGTGAAAAAGGAGGGGATGAATACGGGAGAAGATGATGAACCCTCCACCTCAGGGCTGCAAGAGGACAGAGAGGATAAAAATGGGCAGGAGCAGGAAGAGACAGAGAAAAAGAAACGGAGGGCATCCAGGAGACAGGTTGGTATTAACCAGGTGGTATGTAGTATAATATGAGGTGAAATTCTAGATCACTGTTGGGATATGTTTCAAATCCGGAAGCCAAGCAACGACATTTCGTTGCCAAAATCTCACTGCTGTGTTTTTTTGTGCAATGACAATAAAAGAAGTCTAAGTCTAAGTCTAAGTCTAAATAATGTGCTGATATGTTGTGCACAAAAAATGAGAGGTCATGACTTGTGCAAATACATTTTCACCAAAGTTTTTACACTTACTGTATAGTTGTTTTTTGAGAAGAAAGCAGTGCTTGAAAGATCTCAGCATGTTTTGTAGAGGTTTGGTTGTGATGATTAGGTGTGTTGTGCATAACTAAGAAGCGAGGGAAAACCGGGATTCTCATGGATTAATGTGGTGCCTGCTATCATTGTGTTGTACATGGCTGTTAAAAATGTCTGTTAAACATTCATATAGGTCATTGACATATGTAGAAAAAAACAAATGATCAGATGAAATGGAGGTCAGCACTGATTCAGCTAAATTTCTTTACTCATTTTATAGCGAAGAGCAGGTCACACAAAGATGTACTGACCATTGCCGTAAACATATGTAAAGAAGTGAAATTTTCATTTTGCTGTGAAGAGCAGCCCAGTTTCAAAATTAACTTTTTGGCTCATCTGCCAATGGCAGGTAAACTGAAAAAAATTACCTGCCAAAAAATATTTTGGGGGGTATAAAACTGCAACATGCATTATTTATATTTGTATTACTCTCATATTTATATTACTTTTCATGGCAAACATTGCCGTAATGTTACGTTGGCTACTGTAGTTTTGGAGCTCCTACATCATTCAGACCCCGCCTCTTGCAAAAATGCCAACCGCCGTGACTTTGCTCTACGTTTTTCACATGTCTTCATGTTTTCGCTTTGGTGGCTTAACACTTGGAATAAGTTGACACATCTCTAATAACAAAACAGATGTGTCATACGGCAAAAATAGGCATTGTGTAGAAAGCTCCAAAGCGTAGTAAGCAGCTGTGATTGGCTGATTCACACTAGGTACGGTAGACAGTGAGGATCACACTAGTTTTGAGAAAGTATACGTGAAAATGACAGTGATCTAAATCTGGCCCTGCACTATGATTCCAAATTATTCCAGTCCATGTGCTCACTTTATCTGATATTCCTCTCGTTTATTTGGACATCCCCATAGCAGTCATCTCTGCCAATCATTACTGTTTTTATTTTCTGTCCTTGTTCTTTTTGTCTGCCACATTATGTGTTAAGTGTTCTTGGGTCACTTGAAAGGCACTATATTAATTTAAGTTATCATTATTATTGTTCTTATCATAATTACTATCATCAGGAGACACGACTGCTATCAACAAAAATACATACAATGGATTTTAAAAACTGCAGACATTTCAGCGACTACCATCATTGACTTTTGCCTGAATCCCACGGAGGCTTTTTTGGGGAACAGGGTGTGTGGGTTCCTCTGCTGCTGATCCGTGTAGAATGTAATAAAATTAATTGCCTTGCCCTACTTCCCAACTCACCAAGTGGGTGTGTCTGGAATAAGAAGATGCTTTGCCATGGATAAACTCAGGTGACATGCCTCTATATGTGTGGTCTCTGTTTCTCTCAGATAGCGTACCTGGAGAACCTGCTGAAGGTATACGACGACGAGATCCGCCGTCTGCAGGAGAGTGAGCTGAGTTTGAACGACCTGGGGGCCGAGGACTCTGGGTACATTCAGGAGCATAAACTCAAACGCAAGGTGTTCTTCTTTTTCATTATGTATTTGTTTATTTATTTTGATTATTTTGGCTTTTTTTGTCCTTTATTTGATAGTGATGAATTTATATGGGTTTACTTTGCAAAAACGCACACGTTTCAGGATTGTTAATAGCTTGAAACCGTGTCATTCAATAACTTATTTACAGGAACTACAAACCTTTTACAGGCTCAAAATACATGTAACACTCATGCTTTGCTTCTTAGTTTTCAACTGTTGAGAGTTACATAAGTCGTTAGAAAACAAAGCACTCAACAGAACTATCGCATCATGTGTGAGGGCCAGTGTCACCCTTTCTTCCCTGTCCTGACTCCTCTCTCCTTCCTCCCCCACCTTTCTTGCAGATGATGAAGATCTACGACAAACTGTGTGATCTGAAGGGCTGCAGCACATTAACAGGGAGAGTCATTGAACACAGGATCAGCTACACTAGCACACGATATCCAGAGATCAACAAGAAGGTGATCTGAGTATTTTAGGGTTTGTGGGTTTAGACGCAGTTAAAAGCCTTTTTTATTATCATCATTATCACCTTATTTATTTAACAGCTTTAAAAAAAAAAAAAAAAACCTTACTTATTTAACAGTTTCTCAAAAACGTTAAACAAAATGCTTCAGCACATAAGAAAAATATACAAAAGCAATTATTTAATACTGAACAAAATATCTTGCCAATTATGTATAAATATTGCCACTTATTTGTAGAAGCAGCTGTCATAGTAGTGGTGGGCGAAGTAGCAGTAATACAGTTTCATTCATACCTTGTTTTTCTTTTTTTTGCTTTGCTTCATGATCAAGACAAAACAGAAGAAACAGAAACAAAGTTACACAAGAAAAGAAAAAAATACAGCAGCAAAAACAAAGTCATAGGTTCAGTGGTGGGATGCAGACCCTGGTTAAGTTGTGGGGAGGAGGATGTGATGATACTAACAAACCAATTTAGTGGGACAGTCACTGCATTTACTGCATACTACATGCACTTTGATGAGGAAACTGACATGATAAACACAGAAAACACACTGTACAAAACCTGGTAGAGTGAAAACTTTGTTCCACGCTCATTGAAGAATGCTTTAGAATTTGGCATTGTTATCTGTGATGAAAATATACAATACGAAATACGGTAATATAATCTCTTGATTATTGGGGAGTGTATGTATATTTGGATTTTTAAGTAATCAGAGCAAATTAACACGTAAACGAAATCCCCTGCCCCCTTCTATCAGATTGAGCGCTTCATCAACAGTCCTGAGGCCCAGAGGAACCCTCCAGATTACCAAGACATACTGCAGCTGGTCCTGCGAGCCAATGAGCGCTACAATCTCTGCCTGAGCAGAAAACAGATGAACCAGATAGCCCAGGAGGCCTTTAGAGAGACAGGGAGCTCTCTGCAGCAGAGACGGCACCTTGACCTGGTGTACAATTTCGGCTCACACATCACCGACGAGTACAAGCCAGGTGAGGCTGTGTGCATGTTTGGGAACCTGTTCTGTCAGCAGGTCACTGACACGGCTTTCACTGTCTTATTAGCCAGTGACATTGTCATAATAAATTTGGACCTTGAAACGATTGGTTATCACCTGCCAGTTTACAAGCTTACCAGTCAGAGTTGATTTTTATCACCAGTTTCCACTTTGGAGTGTGTTGTTGTTCTGTTCTGAATTTCTGAAAACATAATTTCAACCTTTAACTTCAGCCCAGTCATATTCATTCAGAATCAACAATGTTTACTACTTAGTTCCCCTAAAGTGGCTGTATGATACAATGCTATGTGAACATGGATGGCATCAGCAACTAAAATATAGATATCAATGTTCTTTCAAGTAAACTCTGGTGCAGGAGTGAGAATATCAAAACCATATAACAAATTCTATATCAGTATCTATATAGCCTTCTATAATAAAGTGAGGCATTGTTAGTCCAGTCTGAAACTGCAGTGTTGATTTATGCTTGTATTCAGCGGTTTATTTATTTATTCTTAGCCACTGTTGGAAAATGTTAAATGTTCCTTGTTACCTCATAGCAGCATTGCCGTTAACAGTAGCTCACTACATTGTAGCATTATCTGTTGACAAAAGGAACATGTGGCATTCTGTGAGCTTTTTCCAAAAAATGCAAGGCATAGCAAAGGGACTGTGGTGTTTTAACGCGATTACTGTGAAGCCTGCAATTGATTCTGTAGGGTAATAACAGGAATGGCAGAATCAATATCTCACAACCTCTTTACAGTTCTTAAATTGTTCCATGCTTTTTTCATGCTTATAATTGACCAAAGCTAGTAGATATTGTGCACTTCAGTAAAACAATCCTGAATGATGTTGGCTTTGTCTCTCCATCTCTCCATGTATTATTAGAATATCAGCTTGGAATTAATTAGGAATTATGGCCTAGAGCGCATTGTGGAATAAACTTGGAATCAATTAGGAATAATAGCCTTGGGTATATAATAGCTTTATTAATAAATGAGTATAGTAATTATGTGGCAGGTGTTAGTGTCTAGTGTTAAATACTTTTTTGCATTTATGAAAAACTGAGTTGAGTCATGTGCTTTTGATTTCATGTCTCTGATACTCTAGTATCGCATAAAAAAAAACAAAACAACAACAACACCACGATCCCATGACATCCCGCATCATCAAAACATAAATGTAATGGTGTGTCGGATATTGTTTAGAAGGCACGTATCAGCTCAAAACAGTGCATGCATGTTCAGAAACACTAGCTTTTCACACGACTCGTGCAAAACAAACGTGGAAAAAGATGCGCTGGCTCTGCAGACTCTCCAGTGGTGCGCATCTGGAGATCGGTAGCATTGGTGCTGCAGTTTCCAGGAAGTGCCAACAGTGACTCAGATGCTGGCTGTTTGCAGTGTATTTTCAGTGGTGACGTAACAGTCACTTGTGCAGATCAAAACTGTACATCAATATTGTAAACAGTTATTTTTTGGCAGCTGTGCCACGTATAGCCTATCTATAGCGTTTCCTATAGATAGACAATAGGAAACACTTTAAACAGGAAGAGGTTATAGTTAACGTGTTTCTTTGTTAGGTGTTACCCACAACCTTGTTCTTGGTGTGAGTGGACTCACTCTCTGCAAGTATGCAGGAGACCTATACAGGTATGAAAAGCTGGAAAATCAGAGTGAAAATATCCAGGCCATGAAAAGGAGTATTTATTCCTCACTGTTTTTACCTGACCCATCCCATCTCCCTTCCCAATTCATTTTTCCTCTCATCCCTATCCCTCATCGCCCTCCATTCCTATATCTTTTCCTCTCCCACCCTCTATCCATCCAACTGCTTCTCTTTTGTTTCTTATCTTTGCTCTCCCCCTTACTTGTTGTCACTGAACTCATCCTCTCCGTCCCTCCCCCTCTAAAGCCTCAGACCCGGCTCTGACGGACGCCACACTGCTCCGTAAACTGCGTGACAACAGGGAGACGGCTCTGTCCAACCTGGAGGAGGTCATCACGAGGTATGCCGTCAGACAAGATGACATCGAGGAGCAGGAGAGGAACAGGCGACTGGAGAGAGACAGGCTGGAGAGAGAGGTGGGGCTGGGGTCGGGGTGTGTGTTGAGAATGTTTTCTCACAATGTAATAGTCAGTTGATGGTCTTTTCCTCAAGTGTCTGATTTCTGGCCTACTGTCAAATAAAATTGAATTCAAGATTATTTTATTTGTTTTAAAAGCCATACATGAGCTGGCACCCCTGCCCATACTCCAAGGCTAGATCACTGAGATCTTCAGAACAATTGTTTTTAACTGTCCCACGAACAAAGCTAATAGGTAAGGGAGAAGTCTACAGCTCCAAAGCTTTGGAATAGTCTTCTGCTTTCAAACAAAAGTCTCCTGTCCATTGAAACTTCAAAGATACAAATCAAGATGCACATGTTTTCATATTATGTTTGAATCATACAGTAATTTAATATGTAATATGAATGCATTCGATAACACAATTTGCTGCTGAGTCTCTCAAATTTTGCTTAGCACATAGGGTAGCCTATAGGCCGAAAATGGAAGATTTCGCTGTAAATTTTACAGCAATTTGGTCAACTCCTGTTGTTTTGAAATGTGCTATATAAATAAAATTGACTTGACTTATCAGTTTGTAATTTGCCTTACTGCTACAAACTCTCTAAACACATCCTCTAGATCATGGCAAATACTATATAAATCAGTTCAGCCATATGGACCAGAGGAGGGAATTAAATCAGTAAATTGTACCAGTACCTAAACATTTACCAGGATAGGCTGTGACGTGTACTTGTTATTAGATCAGAACATCCCAGGCTTTTATTAAAGTTGTTTGATTGTGTCATCACTGCTACTGACTGTTTTTTTTTTTCCTTTTCTGTTTTTCTTCTCTCTGCCGCTTGTCTTCGGACTCTGCACTAGAGCCACATGTCAGAGGAGGGGGAAGAAAGAACAGAAGTGGTGAATGGAGTGGCAGAAGAGGAGCAGGAAGAAGAGGAGGAAGATGATGAAGATGATGAATCTTCAGATCCAGACATAGAGGAGGAGATTCAGGCCAGCATTCAGCAGATTGGACCAGGTTAGGACAAAGAAAGATTGGATTTCTTGCCAGAGTCATAAGCAATGAAAGCTACTATGCCCCCTGCACATTTCTAAAGCACATTTTTGAAATACCCTGTTACCACTAGTTCATATGGTATTTTCTTACCCTAGCAATCAAATTGCAAAAATCTCCACATCTTGTTTATTACATGGAGAAATAACAAAAAATGATCAAAATATAGAACAAACTGAAAGATTGTTCTTCAGCTAGCGATATGATGGACTGGCAGACCGACTGATAGACCCTCACTTCTCAACGGGGCAACTACAGTTGAAATAGTTTTTGGCAGGCGTTGAAAGACAGAGGAGACAATTGTGGCAGTTAAAATACTGGACATTTTTTTTTTTCCAGTGTACATATTGGACTTCTCAGACTTTTCCTAAATTCATATAGACGGGGCTTTTCATGGTGCTATGACACATACAGAAATAGCTCTAAATGCTTAATACTGAAAAAGCTCCATTTACTTGTGTCAAGATATCAGAACATGGTGTTCCGAAGCTAGAGAAAATTCTGATTATTATTTGGAGTCATGCCACATTTTTCTTCAGCATTACAGTATATGTGAGACAGGCTGAAAGATTTTATTACTATTGTTTCATGTCTACAGATGATAATGAAGAAGAGGAAGATGACAGCAATGAGGCACAGCAAGCGAATGACAACATTAGCAAGGAGGAGCAGGGGGCTGAGTTGTCGGGGAACGTTAGTCCAGAGGAACAGGGAAGCGATAACGTGCCAGTCACAAGCAGGTTCAGTCCGGTCTCCAGTGAGGACAAGCCAGGAATTTCCCCATTGTCCGATAGCCCCTCCCCGAGAGACAGTCCCAGCCAGTCGGAGCCCTTGCAGTCCAAGAACAAGATGCCCAATAGCAACCTTAAGGGAAAAGAGGAGGCTGTGGAGTCCTCTAATCACATGCCAGTTGTGCTGGTGAGCACCAGCGAGCTCTCTCAGGCCACCACGGACCATTCCCCAGCTGCAGCCAATCACTTTTCCTTGCCCCCATCACCTGTAGTGGTCCTATCCAATGAGGACTCTTCCACAGAAAAATGTGACACACAGACCACCAATGGGACGTCACCACCACCGAGCCCAAGAACTACCAGGAGCAGAAAGCGGAAGAGGGAGGAAATCATTTCAAGGAAATCCGTAAAATGTACAGTCATCCATGACAGGTAAGACTGCATTGGTGGATGATGTGACCAATTCAATTCAGTTTAATTCAAAGCTTTATGTACAAAAGTTCCCAGGTGAGACAGTCTACCCATTTTACACAAACAAGCTCAAAATACAACACAATGAGTCAATGCAATGTAAAATACAGAAAAACATGCTGTTTGTTGTGGTGGAAAAAAATTAGCATTTAACTGCAAATGTAGCAATTTTCATGCTTTTGCTTGACCTGTTTACTGCAATTTAACCAGATTTTACTTTGCAACAAACCAGTTTTGCAAATCATGCAAGGATACCAAAGATTTCACAACATATAATAAGAATCTCTTGATTTTCAAATTTGAATTTTTGATCGAAGCACTCACCTTATAGTGCTCTGCTTTATGCAGCCAATTATCAGTTCTGTGGTTTATAAATGGCAACGAAGTTAAGGTTTCCCAGGAGACTATTTTCCAGTGGAAAGACTGTTGCATTCCACCCACTTTCAAGTCATCAAGAAGCTTTGTTTTTGACTGTAGATATTCAGATCCTGCACTTCTAGCGTTTCTCTAATGCCATCGTAGTTCATTTACAGATATGAGTTCAAAATAATTTAAACAAATTGTTTGTCTTTCTCCCTATTTGTTTTTCTTTATTTCCTTAAACCTCTTCCTTAAACCACTTCTCCCTTCATCACCCAATTCCTCCCTCCCTCCAGTGAGGTAGACATCCCCCTCGATATGGGTGTTTTGAGCGGCAGTCCTCCTCATCAGGCTGAGTCCACCAGAGCAGACACACCCAACCAGGATCTGGTTACCAGCTCACAGTCAACACCGCCTCCTAAGAAAAACAAGGTGGGCTTACGTGAGGGCACTTAAATGGAAAATGAGAAATAAGCTGAAGGCATAAATGACAATTCTCAGCTTTAATGTGAGAATGATAGTGGCAAAACTTGAAAAAAACAGGCCCATTTCTGGATCAATAGAACTGAGTTTGGGTTTATAAATGCTGATATTGCAACAGAGAAACTTAAAAAAGGTCATTTTAGTCATTTTACTTGGTTAAGACAAAAATGCTCTTACCTCAGAAGTCGCTACAAATAACTTTTGTTCCAACACATTGTCTCATTTTCTTTCCTGTAGCTGCTGAGGCTCCTCACAGACAATATAATCCAAATATAATGCAAAATGTTTCACTTCAATTCAGGTTTTTTATGTGCCACACTAGGACTGATTGTGTCGACAAATTTCTCCACAAATTGTTTCTGATATATGTGAATTTCGGTTCAAAACAACAGTGGGTTAATACCACTGAAATCATTATTACAGTGAACATCCATATTGCCCTATTTTACATTGCACTACTTGCGTGTGTGTGTGTATAACATAAAATACACCATGCACTGGCTCAGCCCATCATGTTGGCGGGAAGGAGTGTTTTTTATTTATTTATTTATTTGCCTGCTACACCATCTGCGATCAGTGTAGCATCTTCAGTGGATTATAATGGATGTGTTATGATGCAGCAGCCATGTTGCGCTGCGTCCATGCCTGGTGTATATTGGCCATTATGAGCAGATGTGATGAAGTGCAGTTGTACGTCTCTAATCCTGTGTCACTGTTTGCATTTGCAGGTCAACGTGGCCACCCAGTGTGACCCAGATGAGATCATCGTCCTGTCAGACTCAGAATGACCTTTCACCCCTGACATTTTACACTACTGGGAGATTGTTCTACATCTCAAATGATTCCTGGGACCGGTATCGCAAAAATACCTCATCACCAAGAATGTCCTCGTCTGTTGGCTTTGAAAAGAGGAAGAAGCAGAATCTATCTGTAAAAGGTGTTTTTCTAAACAGCTTCAAATGCTGATATAAAATCTAGCTTTCGAACACCAGGAAAAAAATTCATTAGTACCTCATATCACTGCATTAAATATGAATATAAAGGAAAGATGTATGTTTTCAAGGACTATAAAACAATAGACTCCAACAGGACAACATGAACAGAGACATGAATGATTTTGGGAAACCACCTCGATTGTCCTCTTGTATGTACACAGGCTAACTGATCACTGGAAGTGTTTCCATTTTCTGTGACCAGAGAAACATCTGCTAATCACCCTGGGGTTTTTTTTTCCTTGTTTGTTGGCATAGAAAAGTTGCGTTGCTATATTTCCTGCTCATCAATGCAAAACTATGGCCACAAATGACTTCTCCTTGACTTCTACCGTGAACCTTTGCTAATGTAGTTAAGGTAAATGCAAGAAGCCCTCTCCACCACCTCTGCCACACAACCAATCCAGTGCCTGAAAATGTGAATAAGTGGGTGTGTGCTCCAGAAGTGGGGAGAGAGACGGTAGTTTTGTTTTCACACTCTTGACTGACAGTGTCTGTGGGACTTAACTGCCAGTTTGTTTACATTTTTATATTTAGATAGTTTTTTTTTTTTTTTCAAAGAGAAGAGGCAATTGTAGCCCTGTATAAAAGCATTTTGAGATGATATTGTCTTACATGCCCTTTTTGCTATTTATGATATGCATTGAGTGAGTGAGTTGTATGGTAGTTTCTACTCTACTGCTGTGAGAGGTGGCGACTGCAATGGTGTCAAAGAGACACATTGAGGTTTTTCTTCCTTTTTTTCTTTTTCTTCAGAAAGAGTTTCTATTTTTTCATGCAAACGAATCAAATTACTGCAAATGCCATTGTTAGCGTTCCTCATTCAGACCTATGGGTCCCGTCAGCTGTGAGCTAGCTCAGCAGCTTTTAGTGTGAGCGTTGACAGATAATATGCCATGAAATGATTGAGTCTCAAATCCAAGTTAGCTGAAGGATAAAAGCAGAAATCCTTTTAACGTTTATGGACTTAATTAGTAACACCATGCACCGAAGAGTTCCATTACACATGTGCTTCTGTCTAGCCCAGATAACTACTTTTTGTAATGCGGTCAGTGGAGATCGACTTAGACTCGAAAATTTAAACCTGTCCAAAACCACAACCCAAGGGATAATTGTCCAGTTCTGCTGTATCTTTCTTTGAGACCAAATCATTGTATGGCACATTAATAATTCTGTCTTGATAAATGGCTCTGTTTTTCCCCAATACATATATATGTATATTTTTTAATCAAGCTTGAATCAGTGTGGTACCATAATATTTGGGTGTCTTCACTGGGAGAGGTTCATTCTCAAATGCTAAAATGCTAAACAAAACAAACAAGCAGTGACAACTAAATCCTTAAAAGCCAACTACTAGTAAAGCCTGTACTCATAAATCCTGTCATTTTATAAAGTATGATTTTTTTTATGTAGAAGAGATAGTTACTTCAGTGCTATCATACTGTAGGTTCTACGTTCATATGAGCAATCAGTTGTTACAGTGCTGTTTCATTTGTGCTTGTTCCTTTTGTTTACCCTAATGGTGACCCTAATGGAGGATATGTTATTTTGGAGTGAACCTCTTCCCCTGTACGGCAGTATCCAAGTCTCCTTCCTCCAAACAAACAAAACTGGTATTTACCAGTCACATTTGTTGTTATAGTTTGCCAGGTAAAATCCACCTATCAGCCGGTGGGCAACAGAGAATGAAGTTTTCTCCTGACCTGGTGGTTATTACTTGCCATGTTGCTTGGTCTTGCAGTAGCAATCATCAGGATTTGTTGTGGTCACCATCGCTGAGTCCCTAGTTTTGGCGTTGGTTGAGTTAATCCACACATGATAGTGCACTAATGTTTAAATATGTTTGGACCCTGGCTTAGATAAAATGGGTCCAAGGCTTTTTTAATTTCCCAAAACTGTTTTACTCCCCAAATCTATAAATTTCCAAATAGTTAACAGGGAAATTGGGTTGGGTTCTCTGTTTAAAAACAATTTTAATGTTGATTTGGAAAATAGTTTTATTAACTACTCATAGGCTTCAGTTATACAAAGAAGTGATTCATAATTCACTGTGACTTTTTGTTTTGTTTAAATTTTCCCTTTTTAATAATGAAATAAATGCAGCAGCGTCTTAGCTGCTGACTGTTGTATTTTCATTTGTGTAGTTAAAGAAATTATTTGATTTTTTTTTTTTTTTTAAATATGACACTGTCAGTGTTTGGCTACAACAGGGTGTTTTGTATTTTCATATTTCACACAGTTGGTAATATCTGAATGATAAACCTCAGACAACTTTCTCAAGCTTAGAAATATGTGTGGTATAATACTTGGAGATTGCTCATCGTTTAGACCCCAGAGGAGCAGGTTTTCCCATCCAAGTGTAAGTAACCAGGCATAATCTTGCCCTGCTTGAGGTCACACATCCGATAAATTAAGATTGGGAAAGGTTTGGTTTAAGTTGCACCTGCATGGTGATAGATATGACACACACTGTATTATACTACAGTACATTTATGGTGTGATGACTCTGTAAATCCAGGTACACGGGAAAAAGCATGCCAAAAAAATCTGCCATATTCCATTCATGTTCAAAACAAATGTCCAAAAATCTAGTGAAAACGAACTTAAAGATGCAAATCCAAAGATAAGAGGCTAGAAATGCAAATATTGCAGCTCACGTCATCACCAGTACTTAGTGACTTTGTTGAATTGGCAAAAAAAAAAGTTACAAATATTTGTGTTCACAACATGCATTTAGTAAATAATTGTTGGGAAAAATGTTCCTGCCGCCTCCTTTTGGCCATGTGCGGTAATGGCGTCATGAGTTGCATAGAAGTGTGTCAACGTTGAAGAAGACGCTCAAATTATCTGCAGTCCAAAGGAAAAGTACAAATTAAACCTTGAAGACACACACACACAAATCAAATTTATATAAACAAAGTGAGTAATGTCTGTTTCACTTTGAGACTTAATGCACGTAATTCACATGCTTTTATATCACTAATGCAGAAAGGCACATACATTACCTTTCGTATTTCTTTCTATTTTCTTATAATTTAATTCTTTTGAGAATTGAGAGACTGCGCCTGACCCCGTTTTCCGTCGGAGATCAATAAAATATTTCTGATTCCGTTTTATGTTCAAACTTAAGTTCATAAACACCCTAAAACTTTTTTTTTTTTTTTTTTTTTTTTTTTTTTTTTGGCGTGTTCTATAGTTAATTTTCCGCTTTGTCCCGTATGACATGAAAGCAGAATTACAGAGTCCTGCTCATCACTTATCTGAGTCACCTGATGTGCAGGTAGAAATCAGCATCCTCCCCTGCTTTACAGGAATAATCCAAAGCACTCTGGGTTCACAGGTGAAGTAACGTGTATATTTGAACATGAAATAGATTTTTCAAAGTACAGATTAAAAAATAATAATAAATTAAAAACTGATAATAATTCGATGAAATAAATATGCATATATGGGTTGGATTCGTACTTGCACACGCGTTACAGATCGATCGATAGATAGAAACAATAAAGTCTAGCTGGAGAGGCGAGAAGATAATCCAGGTGACAAATTATTCCGTCACCCCACCACAGTAACAGCACACCTCCAGACACACGTGTCTTTTTTTTTTTTTTTTTTTTTTTTTTTTTTTTTTTTTGTCGGCCGAAGTCTGGCTCGTCTGTCTGGAATCCTGTTAAAGGCGACGCGTCACTGTCTGCAGAGCGAGATGGGAAGCAACATTTTCAAAAATGATCCCCAAACTTCAGGGCCAGGCTAGACTGGCAGGCCCGACTCCCCCCGGCTGGAAGAGTGACCACACGTTTGAGGGGTGCAGCGTCAATTAACACCGTGAGTTTAATTTCCGCAGCGATATATTTTTTTTATTTTTATCATTTATTTATTTATTATTTTGCAGCCAGCCGTGGGAGCTAGCTAGCAGGCTAACGTCACAGCTGTAACGGGTTCATTAACGTTACGGTTTGCGGTGCCATGACTTCTGGTGTTTGCTCGTTGACAGCGGCAGACTCTCTCTGTCAACGCGTTTAAATGGCGAGGGGAGCATGTTTTCAAACAGGGAGCACCAAAGATGGATTAGTTAGCTTGTGTAGCTTGTCAACTAAAGTGTGCCTGCACTCCAGCTGTTGAGTTCCAGATGCGGTGAGAACACACTAACAACATGCTGCTGCTGCTGCCGCCGTGTTCCTACTCTGTGCTGCATGCATGGACGTCCTCTGGTTATTATTGGTTATGATCAGTGAAGTTCATCTACAAAGGTGTGTTTTTTTAAGGACGCTACAAAACACAACAAAGTCACACACACTAATCTGAGTACACTGGAATCACTGTATTGTCAGAGTGCAAACACTTTACATTTGTCATAGGGGTGGGAATCACCAGAGGCCCCACAATGCGATATGATCACGATGCATAAGTCACGGTGCGATAGTATTGTGATTTCAAACATTTTTCCAATATGCTGCTGAGTATTGGAAAAAAAATATAAATATTGCAGTTTATCACGTTTTTTCAACTGCAATTTATGTCTCCAAGGGGAAACTTTGTCAACATCTGTTTTATCTATTAAGATTAAGTTTTCATTCTGTTCATCTCACTTCAGTCTTTTTTATTGCAGCTAAATTGGATTGTCAAGTAGGCAGACTGATCAACTCTGTCATAAAAAGCTGTCATAAATGTTGCAACGATTCTTGGTAACACAGTATCAACTTGGCGTCCATGTATCAATACAGTATTGCTGCACAAATTTGATGTTTTCCCCCACCCCTAATTTGTCATGGTGACAAAGTGTGTGAACATGCTGTAATCTCAGACATGCACATGGGTGACAGTGTCTGCTGGAGGGATGGAGCCCCATTCTTCCAAAATATATTCTCTCATTTGGTGTTTTGATGATGGTGGAAGAGAGTGCTGTCTAGGTGTCCAACTGGGTTCAGATGTGGTGACTGCGAAGACCGTAGCATATAATTGACATAACTGTCATCCTTATCAAACTCCTTAGTGAGCCCTTGTGCCTTGTGGAAGGGGGTATTCGTCCTGGAAGAGACCACTCCCATCAGGATAAATATGTTTTATATAGGATAAAGGTGATCACTCAGATTATCTTGGTATTGATTTGCAATGAGCCTTCCCTCTAAGGGTGCAGGTGGAAGGTGGCCCCCACAGCATAACAGAGCCAGCAATGCCAAAGCACACCGAAGTTGTTCTGGCAGTTCGTGATGACCCTTATGACACACTTATTAAGACACTTTCCCTTTAATTTGTCTCTGGTCTGTAGCCCACAATTAACACTAAGCCACATAAAAAAAAACTGGAAATAGCATTTTAAAACTGCTTATTGGTGTGTTTTTGCAGCATATCACAACATGGTACCCAAGAACAATGAAATGCATGAGTAACCAAATTCTCAGCAATGTGAAGAATGGACAGAGTCCTTCAGGCTTAAGTATGCAAAAACTTGTGTAGACTTGATGACCGGCACAAGGTTTCTGCAACATTAGGGATGCAGGACCAGGCCTTAACAGAACTGCGATTGCACACTGTTCAGTAGCTTGCACAAACCTCAGTAGATAAGTATGAACAGAAAAGATGAAATAGAAGTAGGAGTTAGACTGTGGTTTGCAGGTTTAGAGAGCTTGGAGCGCTGGTTGGACACAGAGGAGAATTCGGCAAGGTGCTTCTTGATTTCTTACTGATCTTGTGGTGTCTCCTATAGGAAAATTCCCATTAAATTCTCCACCCATACTGGAGGAGAAAGGTTACAGTTGGTTCTACTCATTAAAGTTTCCTACTCCATTACAGTATACTTTTATTTTCCTTTCATGACATCCTCATTTGTTGAGGCTTAATCAAGGTGGAAAAGTTCCATCAGCCACAAAATGCTCTGGCAAATCAGCCATCAATCCAGCCATCATCTGGAGTTGTTTTTCAATTTTACAAATGATAATGCTTATTATATTGTTTGGTAAATTTGGGATTTTGGAAACTGTGTCTGTACAGTAAAGGAAAATGTAATTTTTCTGCTGAATACTACATGGATTTTGCTCCCCTTAGTAAGTCTCTTGGCCCCAGACCCTTTTTTTTCCCATATGATTTCTGCAGTTACTAAATAAGGTGTAAAGGGAATGAAAGAGGGGGTTGTTGCTGGTTCAAATTCCCAGACTGGATTGGTGGGAAGAGTAAAGGAACTCTCCTCCCTGTTTCAACAACAGCCGTCAAGGTGCCCTTCAGAAAGACATTTAACTGATTAATGACCAGGACTGTAGGAGTGCAGTTGTTCTTGGAATCTCTCAGATACAAAAAAAAAAATTGAAATTGTAAGAAACTGAAGGCAGGCATTGATGAAATAGAGGTAGCCCAAACAACCTCAAGATGTCGCTGTTATTCTTTATGTGTATCTTGAATGTGATTGCAGGCAACGTTAGCCTAAACCTAGGAGAAAATCTTCATGGCATATTGTGCAGTAAGAAGTGGCTATTCAGAAATAATTACACTTTGTGGTACATGTATTTAAAGAAATGTCACTCAGAAACTCAATTCAGTACATGTCAGACAGACCGCGAGACTCACAAAGCCTTTGTCCTTCTGCCCTCAGTGCTGTGTATCAGCAAAAATCATCTTGTAAGGTCTCACCCAGCAAAATGTTACATTTACCTAGTAGAAGAAACCTGTTTTTATCTGTCCTTGGAAATAAATGGCTCTTAAATGTTACTCACAGTTGTGCACCACTACAGAAGTACTGTGCTTGTGCAGAGAGGCCACTGCTGTACTTAGGAAAGTTGTACTGCAAGATATAATTTGTCAGATGAAATCTTGGGTTCCCATTAATCGTGGAGTTTCTAGAATATCATGGGATTTTGAGAGGTGTGTTCCAGACTGTGGATTTGATAAATTCTCCTGAGAAGTCAGGGAATGTCAGAGACTCGTTCAAATAAGGCACTTTTCAGAACAGCAGAATGTATTTTACTACTAATTTCACACATTAATTGCATTCCTTTGAAGTTTTACAGTTGTTTCCCCCTTCAGTAAGCCCAAAGGTAATGAAAAGTATTTAGAAATACAAAATTAACAAACCAGAATGGAATAATATTTTAGATCGTTAAAGTGCTACAACATAATTATGGAAAGTCATTTTGACATTTTGCATCAGAGCCAAGGTGGATAATTTTTTTTTTCTCATTTAAACAATATTCCACTACCCAGATGCAGTCCATGCCTGGGGATGCAGGCGGCAGCAGCTCAGCTCCCAGCGACCCGTCTGGCTCGGTAGTGCAGGTGTGTTTCCCCAGCGCTCAGGCCTCTGTGCTGGACAGCCTGAACCGGCAGAGAGAGGACGGGAAGCTCTGTGATCTGTCCATCCAGGTCCAGGGACAAGTTTTCAAGGCACACCGCTGCGTCCTTGCTGCCTCCTCTCCCTACTTCCATGATCAGGTGTGTGTGTTTTTGTTTTTCTATGCTAACACTACTGTTGAATTCTTCTGGAATTTTTAATTTTGCAAGATCTCGGTGTGGCATAAGTGTTGCCTTTTCCCTGGTTTTAAAGGCTGCATTACAGCAAAAGGATACAATTTTCTTAACTTATCAGACCATTGCAGCCCTTACGTTATTTAGCGCTACCTGTTTGGTCATCTTACTTGCATTGCTAATGATTGTTTATCAAAAATGTGCTGTGTGTAAACTGCTTTCAGTCTTTTACTAGCTAACTAAATATTGCAATAGATTAGAGCCTGGTTATTTACCTCAATTACCTTTGTGGCTTACTTGCCAAGGGCTGGTCAATTGAAAAAAGAAAAGATGCTTTTCAATCTATCTGCCAAATGTCACTTTACTAGAATTTGGCACTTGGTGAGTTGTAAGTTCAGAGTCTGGCCATCTGCCAGAAGAGCTGGTGGGCAAATTTAATTTACCAAATTACATTTTTTTTTTGGTCAGTGGATTAACTTCCTACCATGCTAAGTGTGTCGGTGTGTGAGAAATAGAGACAGGTGGAGACAGAATGGAGACTAGGAGAGAGACTG
The DNA here is from genome assembly GCF_902150065.1 of Myripristis murdjan. NCBI lineage: Eukaryota > Metazoa > Chordata > Actinopteri > Holocentriformes > Holocentridae > Myripristis > Myripristis murdjan. The sequence goes on from NC_043990.1 coordinate 7,815,797, forward strand.
ATAACAAGCCAGTGCAAATTGACAAATTCATTATACTGATATATTGTCGAATCCTCCAGGTACTACTGAAGAACATGTCCACGGTCTCTATCCCAGCAGTGATGGACCCACTGGCGTTTGAGAGCGTGCTGAGCTGTGCCTACACAGGCCAGCTCCGTATGCTGCGTGAGGACATCGTCAATTACCTCACTGTGGGCAGCGTCCTACAGATGTGGCACATCGTGGACAAATGCACTGAGCTGCTCAAGGAAGGTCGGGCTGCGGCTGCGGGAGGGAGTGGAGGCGGAGTCCAGGATGGTGGAGGTGTGAGTGGGGGCTCAGGGTCAGCTAACTCTGGGTGTAGCAGCAGCAACGTTGATGGTGGTGCAGGTGGGGGTTCTGTAGGGGCTGGAGGTGGAGGTGGAAGCAGTAGTGGTGGTCAAGCCGAGATTGTAGCGTCCAACGACCCCCAGCGTGCCTCCCAGCCCCCCAGTCGCCCATCATTGAGCGAGAGCCAGTCTCCCAGTAGCACCAACTACTTCAGCCCGAGGGACGGCAGTGCAGCCACAGCTGGGACTTCAGGAGATGGAGGAGGCGCTAACAACACCCCCAGCTACTGCACCCCTTCTGGAGAGGAGGCCTTTCTCATCGAAGAGGAGGAGGAGGAAATAGAAGAGGAAGAGGAGGAGGTGTTGTACCACCAGAGGAAGAGGGGAAGAGGAGGAGGAGGAGGAGGCGGCAGCGGGAGGAGGAAGAAGATTAGTTCATTGTCAGAGCAGGAAGTTGGGGTCAGCGATAGTTTTGGCGTGTCTTCCTATCAGGTGATTTTTGGATCATGATGTTAGACACACACACACCAGTCATGTGAAGTGAAGACTTTTTTTTAATCTTCCAGTGCTCATGTTCAGATTGACAGCTGTCTATGTTTGATGCATTATGTGTTATCTTTAAATGGGTTTCATGACCACTTAAACAGAAATATAAGAATAAAACAATCTCCATAAAAGTTGTCATTTGATAGGGAGATTGATACACTTCACTAATATTGCCATGTGTTAAATATCTCAATATAAAGGATGGAGAGGACTCTGCCTTGCCACCCCAAAAGCGCCCCACCTATAGCCAACCCAGCATCATGCCTCGCAAGCAGTGGGTGGTGGTGAAGACTGAACGCACCGAAGACGATGATCTCATTGTGGTGTCCGGCGAGGAGGGAGGGGAAGATGAAGAGGAGGAGGACGAGCGGGAGGTGGAGATGGCCAGAGAGAGGGAGCGAACTGACTTCAACATTTCCAACGTTAGAAGCTTGTCTGGAGAATTAGGAGGCAGAGCTGAGACTGACATGGACTCACAGGTCAGTTGCAACAGTCATTTTAACACATCCAGACATCCAGTCTTTTAGACTGCTGTTGCTTTTTATCATTTCTCTTAATGTATGAATTGACCATATGGGCCAGAGCAATACAAACCTTCTGTTCTTCATCTTTGCTGTATATTTATGTTACTAAACTAAAATCTGAGACAGACTTAACTAAACCTGGGTGATGTGAAAGGAAAATTTAATTTTAATATGCCCATGCATATTGGAGTGAATGAAGTGAATGAAATTACGCTGACATGAAAAGATTTAAAAACACCTGCCAACACCAGTGAGCTATAGTAGTACAGTGTTGTTGTAGCTAGAAGAATTTACCAGTTATACCTTCTCCAAGCTGCATCCTGGTATGCAGATGCACAGTACACAGCCTCGAACTGGCTCATGCCTCCGGAGCTGCTGCTTTACTGTCTGCTGTTAGGGCTCTTAGGGCTCTGTGCAGCCTTAAGAGTGCAGAAAGTAGAGCCTAGCTTGGGAAGAGGTACCCCAGAGAACCTGTAAAAAGAAAATTTTAAAAAATCAAAGTGCATCACATTTACAACTTCAACCATCTTGATGCAGCAAATCCCACCCAACTGGTACGCCAAGCAGTTTAAAATTGTTTGTACATTGGTTTGCATTTTGCCTCAGTCTGACCTTAATCACCCTCCTTTCCTCATTCCCCAGGTGGACTACTGCCAGTCTTCAGAAGACTACCTCAAGTTTGAAAACAGTTTAATGGATCAGACACTAGCCCAGCACCTTCATGACGGCACTGCAGGTCAGGGCCAGAGTGCTAATCGGGCTGTTTCAGCACTGCTGGGCCAAGTTCAGTCTGCAGCCACAGCACGGGCACAGCTCTTCCCCTTAGACATGCAGGGGAACCAGATTCTCCTCTACAGCCAAGCGTCCGGACTCTCCCTGGACGCTGCCCCACCATCCCTGGGCATGACAGGCAGCATGGTCGGAGGAGCCTCGTTTAAAGGACCCAACCTAGAGCACGGCGCGGTCCATTTGTCTGTGCAGGGGGGGTTAGGTGTCGAAGGCATGGACAGTGGGGGGATCAGCAGTGGTGGTGGGAGTGGCGGTGGCATTGGTGCGGGGGGTTCAGGGAAAGTGTTTATGTGCCACTGCGGTAAGACATTTACCCACAAGAGCATGAGGGACCGTCACATCAACATGCACCTGGACCTGAGGCCCTTTCACTGCCCTGTCTGTGCCAAGAAGTTCAAGATGAAGCATCACCTCACGGAGCACATGAAAACCCACACGGGCCTCAAGCCGTACGACTGCCTCGGCTGCGGCAAGAAGTTTATGTGGCGCGACAGCTTCATGAGACACCGCTCGCACTGCGAGAGGCGCAGCGGACTTGGAGATGGTAGCGATGGAGGCAGTGGTGGCGAGGGAGGAAGAAGAGGTGGAGAAGATGGGTCTGATTTAATGTCCTCCCCTCATCTCCTCCTCTCACCAGGGGAGGGAGGTCAGAGTGGTGTTCTAGGAGGAGTGGGCAGAGGAGGGATGTCTGTTTTGTCTCCGCATCATTCCAGTGCTGTTCTGTCACCACAGCATCCCAGCGTCTCCACCGCTGGCAGTAGCAGCAGTAACGGCAGTAGTAGTAGTAACAGCAGTAGCTCTGGTCTGAGCAGCACCATGGCTGCTGCGGGGGCGCTCCTTGGCGTCGTCTCCCAGAGCCCGGGTCAAGGTCAGGGCTCAGGGATGTTTGGTGGTCTGGGAATGAGTCGAAGTGTGTGTGAAGAAGATGTGTGTGAAGTTAGTGCCAATGACAACAGCGTGACTTAAACCAAATCAACACCTTGTGTCCACCAGGCACCTCTTTTTCAACTGGCTGCACAATATATGGTGATAGGAAATGCCACTCCTGACTCCTGCTGTTCTTCTTTTTTGTGACTATTAAAAACTTGTGTGAAGTGCAACACTCTTTTGCTAAAAGCTGAAACATTTTTAACTGCCACTCTGGGCAGGGAAAACCATTGTACTCTCACAGCACTGTTTGAAAACATGCCCTTCCACTGTAAACAGTGGAAAAAGAAGCCAGTGGTGGAAAGAGAGGTTCCCTGTGGACACGCAGCCCAAGGAAGCTGTAGGCATTTACAGAAAAATCCGAGTTTGGGATTCCAGTTGACTGCTGTGGTGTGATATTTGAAAAGACAACTTTTGGTAGTATTGATGCTATCCTAAGTTACTTGTAACTGAAAAGACTTTGTTGAACATGCCTCCTAAAAGTGGCCTAATCGAAAAGGACCTTTGTCTCAGTGAGTAAGCTATTGTTTTGAATATCCAAGATTTCTTTTTTTGTTTGTTTTGTTTTTGTGGAGGAATGCTGTGCGTCTCGAGAGGAAACCAAAAATCAATAGACAGTGCTTCACCAACAGTTACCTTCTGTGGCAACATTATATCTGTAGAGTAGAAAAGTGGCTGTTCTAAAGTGCTGTGATTTTCTGCAGTATTGTACAGTAATGTATCACTGTTAATCAAAAAAAACAAAACAAAAAAAAAACCACAACAAAAAACACATATCTGCACAAAGATGTTTTCATGAATGAAGACAAGGATGCTTATTGTCTTAGTTCACACCCATGTACATTGAAATTTGAAAACTAGGTTTAACAGATCTCAAGCCAACAACAGTCAAGAAACGCACCTCATCACGAAAAGAAAACCAACCAAGTTGCAGATTTGTGTTTTTTTTTTCCTTCATGACAGCAGTGGTACGTCTTTTCCTGCCTCAGTGTTCCATGTAACCAACTAACTCTCAGCACTGCCATTTTAATTTAGATAACACAATGGTGCTGCTTTGCCTGAAGCCCATCCTGAAGTTTAATAAAGGCACAATCATTTATCAACACCACAAGGGAAGCCTGATAGACCCTAGGCATATGTAGAAGGTGGAATATTTACCAGCCAGGTACATTTTGATTGTAGTTGTTTGTCTCCACCAACCTGAGATGAGCTTGGCCATAATTCAGAGCTTCTTTTGAAGTCCTAGGAAAGGTTCGTTTGTAGCCTGCTTATATACACTACCTGTAATTAATAAGCTCTCAAATTCTCTGTTGGAGTGGTAATTGCTCACTGAAGAGCTAAAAAAGTGGAAGCAGTTGGTCACCCAGTCAAGATTTAGTTGCTGGAAAGCTGCCCACATGGCCTACACATTTTTGCTGCTTTTACCTGCTTTCTCTTTCTTCCTGTGCCATTCAGAGTTCTTGTGCTTTGAAAAGTATATCATTACTGTAAATATATAGAGGTATTGTACTACCATATGTCATTTACTCATCAGACTTTGAAGAAATTGTGACTAAACAATGCCATCAGTGTTTGCTTTGACCTGGTCTGCACGGACTTAATCAGTCACAGCTAAAAAATATTTGAAAGCATTTTGAATGGTATTTCAAGCTAAGTCTGAATACTGTTTAGGACAGGGTTTCTCCAAATCATCTTAAACTAAGTAAGTCGTCAGTTAACTTAGAATAAAGGTAATTTTGGAAAACCTAGCCATGGTAGATATGATCTTATGTATACTATAAGGTGTATAGTGTGTTTACACTTGTACCTCTTCTGAATGGTTGACAAAGTTAAGGACCCAAAGGAAAAGAATTCTTCCTTTTCCTGTACCCATTATGCACTCACACAAGTGAATTATTTTTTTTATTTTTATTTTTTTCTGGCTACAACATTTTGTAGGTTCGGGAAAATTTTCATTCAGTGGGGGCTCTAGCTCACACAAAGATCTTATAAGCTGCACAGTCATACAGGGCCAAGAGTGTTAAGACGTACAAGTTGTCTCATGATTGATAAAATACAAACCATGTTTCTCCCTGTATCTTTATGCAGTGGTGGCATTCGCAGGTGCATTATCTTGGTATTAGTTCCTGTTTTGGTTTTGGCAGTTGTCTAGGCATCAGGGAAAAATAGGTACTTTGTTTTTAAAATGTCTGAAAAGTCTGAACACATGGGGTTAAGATTGTGCAGTGCAGACTGAGACTGGGCCAAAATAGCCTATTGATTTTACTCTCTGGGACACCTGAAGCAAAACTTTATTGGAAATCCCAAACTAGCACCATCTGCAGCAGCAAATTACTGACCCCTGCACAGCTGTTTATTTGGATGTGCTTTGTTGGATTCGGAGAAAAAGGGTATTTTGTTTGCATATTTGTCTGGATGAAGGGGTGGTCATGTTGAGCACATCCTGTTGAACAGTGAGTGATGTCCTTATGATGCCAGACTTTTCAAACATCCCTCTCATTTTGCTTAACAGTGGTAGCAGTGTTCTTGCTGTGGTGGCCTGCCACTGCTGAATGAATATTTGGGGAAAAACTGAAGTAAAGATATTGTTAGTGCCAAGTTACTTCTGGGAGCTCAGGACATGTCAGGGTTTCCTCAAAGCATCTGCAGACAATGTCATTGGTGGTTGACTGACAGTAGAAAAATGAACTCAAGATGCTAAGGGAAATACAGGTCAGATTCCTCACTTTTAACCTCATAAATATGTAACCTCATGGGTTCTCATAGTTTTCCACCGCATATGTGATGTGCTGTGTACAAATTCTATGGGCTATGCTTGCCACACAGTTAGAGTATAGTATTCATATTCTGCTGTACCCATACTGCTCCCTGCTTTAGTTGAAATTCAGGATCCATGCTGTGCTGTGCCCATTGAGTTACAATACAATGTTACATACAATGAGTATGGCATAGCATTGGTACTATATGGTACTTCTAATTAACCTACTGTGGTTATGTTGTATCAGAAACCTGTTTTTCCATGGCTATACAGGCTAGGTACAGCACAGAGCACTTATCTGGTGGGAAACAACATTTTACATGACCTCTGAATCCATCTGCATGCCTTGAGAGACATTTAGATTTCCAGTTGTGAATCTAAAGAGTGATGAGTTAGAGGATTGAACGTTTTGCCTTCTGTGAAGGATGAGTTTGGATATTTTTTTATGCAGGTTCAAAGCTCCTCTTTGGTCTAAGACAAAGGACTGTTGGCTTTTGTATGTGCTCAGTGACCTGTGAAGTGTGACATCCAGTGTTTCCTTTGTATCACTGTGCAGTGGTGCCTGGTGTTTTTTTTTTTTTTTTTTTTTTTTTTTTTCAGTTTTCATTCTACATTTGTTTCAGTTTGAGTTATGGCTTTTTATCTTGGTGAAACCATACAACCTCTCTTAGTATTGTGTGAAATTTGGGTAAAATATACTGAATTTTAATTTCCCTTATAACGCAGCAGTGGCGGTATTGATCACTGCTTCAACACAGGTAAATGAAAACAAAGAAATACTAAATGTCTGTAAGCGAATGTGTGAGAAATGTGTCTTGTGGTGATCTAATGCTTTTATTTACAATCAAATATATTATAGGTGTGCCAACATCATACAGCAAACATGCATACAGATAGATTTCACCGGGAGTGAATGTACAAAATATGAACACAAAGAGCACATTTATTTCTATGTTTATATGTGACTGCCACACCCTCAAAGACACAGAGGTCCTTTGCATTCATGGAAGGCTCAATCAGAAACTTTATTTTAGTAGAATATGTCTAGGTAGGAAGATGACATTTTCAAGTTTTAATGTGTCTTATAAGGAAAAGACGGGTAGGAACGCTGCTTTCAATATACTGAGTTTTGGCCGAAGGAAGTCCTTTCAACCCCAGTCAGGAAGAATAACACTAAGCTAACTTGAGTCGTGAAAAGTGAGTGTATCTAGCAGGCAGCTGATCTCATATGCCCCGAGTGACACTATTCACGGCTTAGATGGACGGAGATCATATGACAGCTTCCAATTGTCTTTTTTGACAGCATCTCACGAAACACATGGTTCTTAGATTTTCATTTACAAAACACCACAATTTTTCCCCAGGTTGTTAGTTTTCTTGATTCTGCTTTTATTATAACATGATAATAAATGAGCTTGGCAGTGTCACTCAATGTAAGCATTCTAACACTTGAGTATGTAAAATTACATGTTAACTAACTGCATAAAAATACACAAATCATCTCACCCATGTGTTTTCACATTTTCACATTCCAAAAAATGTAAGACCTATAAATTACTCAATTTGGTTTGCACACTTTCTCCAGAATCTACCAACATTTGTGGTATTCATTGCATGTCAGCCTGCATATTTAAGGTTTGATTTATGAGTCTTTAATTAGAATCAAAGTCAGTTCCCAATATATTTCCATTAAAAATAGTTTACACATTTTTTTAATCATGGGGTTTGTGATAAAAATTGAATTAACATTTAAATTGAACTAATTTGACTTGGAGACCAACTTTTTGTTACAGATTATTTTTGACAGGATTGAGTGGAGAATGTTAACACAAAGTGACTGTTAAGGACCTTATTCCAAGTTGTTTTTTTTTTTTTTTTTTTTTATTATCACCCCTAAGTGAGAATAGGTGTTTTGTATACATCATGTCTTATTTAAATAACAGAACTGAATATTCCTTTACCAAGAGAAAGGGGACAAAAGAATCAGTTTAGAGCTAAAAGTTGCTGCTGAAAACTAGTTATTTTTTTAACATTTAAGTTTCTTAACCTTATTTTACACTAAACAACTTCATAACGTTGTCTGACTGACCAGTTGATTGTTGAATGGTAAATACAGGTAATGATTGTTGGTAGACATTTTTACATTAATCCTGAGTGGTCGTAATGTTTTAAACTATGGTACAAAACATAAATATTCACCTCTACCCTGTATCAAATTAAGGGATTAATAAATTATTTGGTGCAACTGACTGCATTGTCTTCATCTATTCTCTGTTCAGGCTTTGCAAATCTAAATGTAAACCTTGATGGTAATTTCTGTCTGCAAGACCGAAGGATAAATTCCCGCACACTGGCCAACTTCCAGAACAGAGTTTATTGCGACGTTTCGGTCATAGACCTTTTTCAAGCAACCCTAACCTAACCCTAACCCTGTCTGCAAGACCAAAATGCGATAATCCACACAGCCAGAGGAGAAAAAAAAGATTTATTTACACAAAGCTACAATGACAAATTTGATGTAGCAAGTATAGAAAAAAATAATAACGTCTCAAAGAGATAGAAGTGTACACAGTCAATGATCTCCTGCGTTTCCATTTTTCTTTGATTCTTCTCTTGAGATTTGTGTGGAATAGAGGGCTGAATTCTCCTGCCCCTGGGGATGCACAAACCTGTGCATTGCTAGTGCTGGTCCCAAACCCCAATAAAATGGGGAGGGCCGCGTCAGGAAAGGCCATCCAACATAAAACCTATTCCAAATGAAACGTGGATCATAAAGGGATCCAGACGATCCGCTGTGGTGCCCCAGGGGAAGGAGAAATAGAAGGTGGAAGAAACATGACCGTTTATCACTAAAAACCACACAGATAGCATTTATTAACAAAACATATTAACTCATAGTTTTTGAAAATGGAATATGTTACCTAAAATATGCATGAGCTATTTTGTGTGTCCTGTGGAGACACAAAATAGTCCCCACAAAAAATAAAAATGATATAAAAGTTGAAATATGCAATTGTAGAAATATTTGATTTTTTTTTTTTTTTTTTTTAAGTGAAGGGTCTTTCTTTTCTGTACAGAGGACGCAGACTTGGTCTACTTTCTATTGGCTGTCGCTGTGCCAATCACACAGTCGTTAACCTGCAACATAAAAACAAAACAAAACAAAACATACCATTAGAGTACAAAGTACTAACAAATATCGTTAAAGAGAAATCCAACCGTAGCTACCTCTTCCTGTTACACATTATTCTGTCATGTTCAGTATGTTCCATTCCCTTTCTGTTTTATGCTCTTTTTTTCTTACTATGATACTGAATCTAAAGAGTTTCACCCCGATACATAAACTGATTTATGAGGCAGGTTTCTCTACAAGACCATACTATCTTGTTCAAGAGGCCATCTGGATCACCTGTCCCTCTAAAAATCTGCACCCCCCCCCACCGGTTTTACAATATAAGACAAACAACTTAATGACTAGGAAGCCACTCACCTTGCTGGCAAATCTCAGGGAGTTGAGGGTTTCCCCAAAGCTGTCTGGCTCAGGGGAGATGTTCACAAACATCAGGCTGGAGAGAGACAGTAAAAATAAAAAGATTAGCAGCCATGGCTGAGTTCTTCAATATAGCCACCTTTCCCATAACAGAGCTTATAAGAACAAAATCTCACAGTAAGAGGGAATTCTTGCACTAAAATGTTAACTAAAGCAGTGTAAAACTTCGCTGTAGTTTTTTTTTTTTTTTTTTTTTTTTTTTTTTTAAATAAATCATTCCAGCCAACTTTCACAGGTAACCAGCCATCATTTGAAAACTGGATTACTTAGCTGCTACAAGTCAAGATAGCAGTTAAACACTGGGTTGTACCAGTTTCCTGGGCAAATGCCATTTCTGATATTGGTACATATTTACAAGTTGTTTTTTTTTTTTCTTCCAAATGAAAGCTAAGGACACTAAATTTTATATAGATTCTAAATATCATGATTATAATATTAATACAGTTACGTAAGAGAAGTGTGTGTCTTGGATTAGGCTGAGGGTTACTGGAGCGGGCTACTGGTATATTGTTTGCTGATGGTGCACTCACGTTTTGCTGTTCCCTCCTAGGCAGCCCTGTAACAGGTAAGTGAGCTTTGAGTTTCTGTAGGGAATGTAGTTCTCCTGGAAAACAAACACAACAACAGTTTACATCTGAACCATATCACTTTTTCCCAAACACAAGCTGATCTGGGGAAAAACAAAACAAAAAAAGCCCCTTTTAAAATCTATATGACATGCCCACATGAAAATCTGATCCTCTGAGACATCTAAACTTAAAGAGGCAGCAGACATTCTGAAGTCAGATTTGGTTTTCATGTGGGCTCCTGTTGACTGACCTTGTTGGCCAGAGCAGTGATGACAATGCCCAGGTTGGAGAGCGAGCTGTTGATGGCAGTCATTTCTTTAAAGCGCTCCCCCTGTGACTGGCTCTTCAGCATTCGCTCACTACCGGCCAGGTCCACCAGACACAGAGTGGCTGTTCACAAATGGAGAGACAGAGGGGGTCAGAACAGATGTTCATTAGGAAGGAGTGGCAGGAGCAACAAAAACTTCAAACTATAGTAAGAAATATGGAGAACGTCCATCAGTTTTGAAGAAGAGAATATTTTTACTCCCTAATCAAGCTGGTAATAGGATCAATCACTGAATGTCAGTACTTTTTATGCTTTGGCACTGTAGGACACATGTTATCATACCAATATAGCACTTTGGGATTGAAGCTGAATGTTGGGTCATGTGGAATGGATCTTTCCTTACTTAAAGATTGCATGTCAGATGAACCCGTGAGCATGAATGGAACTTCTAACCATGGTACTCAGATGTCATGATATGGTTAATGGTTGCTCAGCCGCTGCACATACGGGATTATACTCACACTTGCAGTTGATGTCCCTGCCAGCGTTTCCTCCCTCTATGGCCAGCTGGAAAACTGAGTGGGAGCGAGAGGAGCGGTCGTTGAGGTTGGTCTGGGCCGTGGAGCGATTCTGCTTGGCCAGTGCGATTAAATTAAGAACCTGGCAAGAAGAGAGGAGTAGCTGGGGTTATATCAGAGCATGACCTTGCATAATATGCTGATTTAAAACTTTGCTGTCAATAAGTGGAATCTTAACTATGGGGTTATAATAATGTTTTTACACACCCCAACCTGGGTCCCCCCCACAAAAAACACAAAAAACACAGATGCATATGTCGTACCTGATCCTCAGAGCAGACCTTCTGGTAGGTTAGGTTAGTGACGGTAACGTCATTGTTGGCCAGCTTGCGGATCTCATGCTCCGGTCTTTTGTTGGCCTTGCCGGTGTAGAGAAGGTCTCGCAGGTTTTCATTATATATTTCAACAAAGCTTGCCGTGAAGGTGAACTGAGATCAAACAGAGACAATGTCAAAAGATACCAAAAATGTTTTTACACATTTGTTTACTCATACCTTCTCATTGAAAAACTAACCTGCCAGCCTTGCTCTTCCAGCCTCTTTGCAGTCTTGAACATCTGCTGCACGGCCCTGGGAATGACGCCCATAGTCTCCTCAGTGTCATCCCCCTCCATCGTGAACGTCTTACCACTTCCTGTTTGCCCATAGGCGAAGCAGCAGACGTTATAGCCATCCAGTGCCGACTGCACCAGCAAGGAGATCTCATCAAAAACCTGAGAACACAGTAGCAAAACCTCCAGTCACCTGATTTTAACTGTAGAGGGCATATCTATGGATATATCCACTGTGTCACAGTGGATAGAGACTGGCTTCATATGATCAAGATTAATTTTGGCTGGCAGTTCAGTCAGTTGCTTATCAATTCTAATTGCAGTTAATCTCAACATATGTAGTCAGTGGATGGGGCAATCTTAAAATAAAAAAAATAAATAAACGCACACATTAAAAGGAGACCATTTTCAGGTGCAGAATAGGGAAAAAAGGTTAGTTTGTTTACGTATTTAGAGAAAATCTGAAGTTCTTGTTTCTTGGTAGATTTACTGAATGTTTCAGCACCCTGGTTGTGCCTCTCCAGGTTTATTGATAAAAACAGGCCAGATCTTTCAATATTTTTAATTTAAAATAATCTGCTTGCTCAATGATATAAAGTGATTTGACCCCAACACTGATGGATATACTGAGTTTGCCTTTGATGAAGACCAGAGCAAACATGGTCAGCATCTACTGTGACAACATAGTAACACACACACACACACACACACACACACACACACGAAACTTGATATGATGCACTGCTGCAACACGGCTTGAGACAGTCCCGAGACACACTTGCTAAAACACGGAACCTCAGGTAGGCAATGTGTCCTGGCCCTAATTGTTCACCAGGAGAACATAGTAAAATAGGCAAGATTTTCATGTGTGTGCATGTTGTATACCTCCTGCTGGGAAGCTTTTGGGCCAAACACCCGGTCAAAACTGAAGTTATAGCTCTTCTGTGTGTCTCCGGCTCGGCCTACATGGGACTGAGGGGAAAAGAGAAGATGGATTCAGTTTTTTCGATTCCACATCGATAATTCTTGCAAGAAACAATGAAACATTCTTTCAGTAACAGCTTTGGTTACAGTTAAGGGCACATTAGTCTTTTTCGCACATGAATACCATAAAATTGTTACATTTACTGGCAAAGGTAGCACTTTCTGCTATTTCATCACAATGTTACCATTAGATGAACACTGCAGTTTATTGTCCTGCAAGGCAACTATCTGGGCTGCTGGTATGCTCCTCACCTCCTCAGTTTTAGCCAGCGCCAGCATCTTGTTGTCATTGGCAGAAAGCTGGATGTGTTCACTGAGGCCTCCATCCACTAGCGGGCGCACTCTACAAAAGACCCTGATGTTTCCCTGCAGGTGAACAAGGGGGTGATGGACAAAGACATAAATCAGAGAGACAGAATACAGCATCTTGTTTGTAGCACAAAGAATGGAGAGAACAATTTACAAAAAAAGGTGGACTAAAGTGTATGTAAAACAATGTAACACACATAAATAATACACTAATTTTCAAGTTTCCTCCAGGACATTGAGCACGTTTACATGCACACCTTATTCCTGTATTAACCGGAATATTCGCAATATTCTGGTTGTGCAGGTGTCATGTAAACACGCACCGAACCCGGTTATGGTCATATTCCGGTTGGAGAGAATTCCAAATAAGACCCCTGGCATATGCCTGTTCCAGCCGGAATACTGTGGCATGTAAACACCTTAGTCGGAAAATGCCCCGAACTGGAATATTCAGTCACGACTGCGCATGCTCGACTCACAAGGAATTCTGTGGCGTCTTTGTTGCTATGGTTACTGCAAGCGGGGAAAACGGCATGGCAAACAGCAGCAAGAGCCAGGAGACTGCAGTCTGCCTTCAGCTAATAAAAGACTTAAATATCATGGAGGATACCGATGGGAGAAAACATAGAAATAGCGACAGAAGAAGAAAAAGAAGAAGACATTGAAGAAGACTTCTTCGTCTGGCAGACCCGACGCCTATACGCGTACTGCTGCCCATCGCGGCTGAGTGTCGCATTACATAAGAGAGTGGAATATGCCGAAACACGGGAACATGCCGATTGACATGTAAACGGAATATTCCAGTTGCCGCAGCGCAGTTACCTTAGCCGGAATATTGACCCGAACCAGAATATGGTGTGCGTGTAAACATAGTCAAAGCCTTTAAAAAGGCCTCATGTTAAATGTTTTTTTACACACATACATTAAACTACTGACAAGCTTTGTAGTTCTTTTTCCTCCACTTAGAACTGGGTTTTCAAATGCCTAATGCTGTATTAGCTTCAAACTTGGCATAATTCATATCAACTCTTTTCACTATTTCAATGCAGTTATCTAAAACAGGACTGAACGATATGACAAAATAAATTTTAAAATTACAAATAAGTCATATTTAGTGGCTACTTTTAATATCTTAAGAAAACAGAATGCTTATCATTATCATTATTCTAATCTCCTGCGGCCTACCTCCCAAAATAATAGTGTGACTGAGCATGCAACCAGACTGTTCTATTCATGTAATGTAATCCTGTTTTAAAATTGACATTTTATTGAAATTTTATAGTTATATTGAGGAAAAACATATTGTGATATTTTTATTGCACAGCCCTAATTTGAAGCCCAAATCTAAGTACTACTATGTTTTAGTTTCAGGTCTCATATCTCGTATAAAACTAGACTTAGAACTCACCTTGAGTTCCTGAATGGTATTATGGAGCTGCCTGCGCTCCATCTCGCCTGCATGAATGTCGTCTTTCTGCTGTGCCACTGTTTCCATCAGTGACCGAACCTGCTCTTCACTGTCTCTGAGGCTTGTCTGCAGGCGAGCTACAGTGGATTCCTGCACCGACAGCTTCATCTGTAGTGGAGAGGAAAAGGAGACAAAAAAAAAAAAAAAAAAAAAACACACCAAATGTTATTTTGTCCCAAATCCACATACTGTGTAATAAAAATGGATCTCCGACCAGACAACCATTTGTATTTACTTTTTGTCTGATCCATGAAAGTTGGTGCTAGCGGGTTACATGATGCATTTCCACTGGTTGACTCAGTGGCAACAATGACCATATGTCAACCTTAGTTTCTGCACTTGTAATAGCTGTACAACAAGAACCACTTGAAAACAGACCTGCTCCAGGCACATAAAAGTAAGTCTGCATACTATATTGCAAGTATTTTCCCAACACAGTATTAATGTGAGGCAAGAGAAAAGTGTTTGAGGATGTAAGACATGATGTCAGTTTGGCTAATTTCAATCAGATAACCTGCCACCTGCTCAAAGTGCTGCCAAGAGGTTACTACTGCTTTTTTCCTTTTCTATGGAGCTGCTTATGACTAGCATGAATGGGGCTAGTCTGATCACAAACCTTTCAACATGTGGACATTATCAACCACACTCAATACTTCTGTGTCCTGAAAACTGTCAATTCTATGACCAAGAATGTCAAGAGTAGATAGTGGCCATGTATAACTCAACAGGTGGACTATGGCACCAACATTATTCTGGTATATTGGATTTAAGTGTCCACCACATGGCATATAAAATGTGAAGATACAAGCCATGACCAGAATTCAGATGTTCTTAAGGGTTTGATTGCTGGCTATTTTACCTTGAGAGTCTGGAGCTCTACCTCCTGGCTCTCTCGAAGAGTCTCCATGACTGTGAACTTGGCCTTTAGGTTGGCCAGGTCCCTCTGGATGGTGTTCTTGTCAGTGATGGTTTTCTCCAATTCATCTTGGACCGCCAATAAAGTCTGCTGGTTCTTTTCATAATCACTAAACCCACAAAAAGACAGCACATACATTGGATGTGCAACAAATTTGCATGACTACAGCAATGACACATCAATTAAATGCAAGTTTACAAAGTTTTATTTTGTTGTTGTTTGTCTGTCCAGCATGTTTCTATGTTAAAATGATACTGCGTGTCACATCTTAACAGCATTATCTATCAAACTAGTCACACTACGACGACCACAACATTCAGCTATGGTACCTGAGCTGGGCCCTTAGCCGCTGGAGTTCCTGCTCCATTTCCGCCGCTCTCAGTTGCTTTTGAGCCATGGAGCCCTTCAGCTGCTCATTCTCCAAGCTGGCCGATTTAAGTTTACCCTGGTAGTTTGCAATTTTGCCCTCCATATCACTGACTTTGCCCTTAAGGTCCCAGGCATGCCGTCGAGTACCCCCGCCTCCACCTGTGAATCACATTACCACCAATCATTTGGCATTGAAAGTTAGTTTGACATACAGCAGTTCAGACCTTCCTGCAATCTATTTGCCAGGGTGGTGTATTTACAAACCATCCCGCAAACAGATATATTAGCTTAAAGGGTAAATCCACTATTTTTAAACCTGGAACTTATTTTTCCATAATTTGGGGACCAAATGACTAATAAGGCCTACATGTTTTAGAAATGGTCTAACATCGAAGGTGATCACTTCAGCCGCGAGTCAAGACTGCAATATAAACTTTGGGGGCATTTGGAAAAGTCAAAGACATATGTCTACTAAAAGCACTTGTGGAAGTAGTAAAAGATGTTAGAACAGGGGCTGTAAGAAGTGAAATGTAAACAAAATCATATGTTTGTAGGGATCCTTCCCATAATGTTGCCAGACACAAACAAACAAACAAAAAAACAAAACAAATGCAACCTTCAAATTATTTGTTATTTGTCAGAGACGATCAGCAGGTAAGCAGTTGTTTAAAGTTGCCTCGAGTACAACCATAAATGTACTTGAGAGTAATTATTTTAATTTAGTAAAGATGTGAGTGAACAAAAGTCTCACCTGCTTTTGGGACAGCACCTCCCTTTGGTACAGTTGAAGCAGTAGCCTGCTTCAGGACACCTGAGGGTATGAAAATCTGGGTTTTATTTATTTATTTATTTGTGTGTGTGTGTGTATATGTATGTATGTATTCCGCTGCAGAAATAACATTCATATTATATCATGCATCCTTATGCTGTGATGGTAAATCCTCCAAAATTTTGTGAAGCGTACACCTGAAATGCTTGGGGGTAGAAAAGCATCCCAGCTTACACACACTCTACTATTGTCTGTCATCTCACCTCTGGAAGGACCCGCAGCAACAGTTGCAGCTCCTGCAACTCGAACCGACTTAGCTGTGAAGGCACATAGAACGAGAGGATATGGAAGATTTTGCTGATTATCCAACCAAAACAAACAAACAAACAAACAAAAAAAGACTGCATTGGAAATCAGAACATCTGACTTGTTTAATACTAGGCGTGTGACTCTTTGGTCTAACGGAGATTCAATTAAATTGATGATTCACTAGTTCAATTTATAACTCTTGTAGAATTATTCATTTTGAGTTTGTAAGCCACAATTCTAGTTAACTATTTGATTCAGTACGTTTAGACAATTTTATATCCCTTAAATAAACATGTGCAGGACTATCAATTTTCTTCTCAATTCTGGAGAAAAAAAGTCAGTTCACAGTATGTCATATGGATTAAGGCCTAAGTCCAAGTTCATTCTCTTGCTTTTTTTTCTTATCAGATCAATGCAGTTGAATCAACAGATTTTTATAATCAATCCTGTGTTAATTGTAAATATCATCCTGTGTAATTAGTATTTTCAGCACATGATATTGATATTTCTACACAAGCACTGACAAGATAAATCCCTGTATATTTTCTGAATCTAGGCAAAAATGTAATGCTGAAATGTAGGTTTTAACCTGCAACTTACCAGCAGGAGCCCTGGTAGTTGCAACAGGAGGCCTCCTATTGCCAATAATGGTTGCTGCTGCTTTTGGCTTGGTCGGCTCTGGCTCCTTCCGCATCTTTTTCTGCAAGAACAGCAAGCACATGAGCATAAACCAACAACACTGCTGTAAACTTATTGAGTTACTTATGACACTAAATTGGAGGGCCCATCATGGAAAGACTGTCCTCCAGCCATAGTTCTATGACATACTATGACAAGATGACAAGACAAGAATATGTTTCACATTGCACACATTACCTTGGCTGTGACCCTAGTTTAGTAATAACATAACTCTCCACTGGGTGCTCACTAAATAACCAGGAATTCATGTACAAGATAACTTATTAGATTAGATCATAATTGTCTTGCATCTTAAGACACTGTTCAGACAGCCAGGATGCACATAAAATAACAGCTTTAACACGGTCAGTAGGCCAGAGCCTTGTCCTTTGACACCAGTAACTTATCTAACTTTACATTACACTTTTACATGCATTGACGTAGCACGAAAATTAGCTGACGTTGTTTTCCGGGGTAACCTGCTACAGCAGTACCGGCCGAGCTAAACAACAGTAAATAGTGCAAGTTTCAGATTAAAAACACCCCTGGAAAAGATGCCCCAGCAATGATTGTATATAACACCTAGCAAATAGGAAAAGAACTAAAGAGAGGCTTTCTAAAGGGAAAAAAATACGTTATACATAAAAACAAATATGAATATTAATCACAAACCTGAGCAGGTTGACAATCATGATTCTCCAAGCTGTTGCTAGCAGTCAGCACTCTCTTGCTCGACATGACTGGCAAGCGGGATACGCTGTTCTGTTGTAGGGGAAAGATGTGATCAGAACAAAATATCAGAAAAAAAACAAACAAACAAAAAAAAAAAACAGCTCCAGCATTCATGTTGACATCTCTCCAGCCACATCTCTGTCAGGCATAAAGTCAGTCTCCCATTCTTTGAATGGAGAAGCTCTTTACAGGGTGATTTAGTGACATCAAAGAGATATATGAACTAGCACTAGATATAGGTACATATATATACAGATATGGGTTATGATTCCCTGTGTATATATGGTGTATAGGTACACTTTTTTAATGTATACTAAATTTCTTCATCCTGTATTTATTGTTGTAATATTTTGTGGGAATAATGCACATATTTACACACAATCTACACTTTTTTTTTTTTTTTACACAAATGGCACATATTTTTCTATTTATTTTCTTGTATTTCTATTTCTTAGCATTTGACGCTAATTCTTCTCTAGGGAATTTCAGCAAATGCAACTGACTCAATTCCCCATCGGGGTTCAGTAAAGTTAGTTGGCGATAGCTGTTGAGCTACTTAATATTTTGTGACACCGTTTCAAGCGACACAAACATCGCTGCCATGTTTGTTTGTATTTCAGTTCGTGCAGGTCAGTACTCACCTCTTTAGCGTTACTCATTGGATTTTCCTCTGAAATTACACAAACGAGAAAAAAAACACCAACAATGAGCACAAGTAGCTGTTTCTTCAAACATGAGTTTGATCATGAACATATTCCACTAGCTTACCTGCAAGCTGGTTAGCTGTAGCATAGCTAGCAGGCTAGGATAACTGTTAACTATCGAATAATGGATAATCATGCATCGCAAACATTATCTGATGTTTACGCTAAAGTATGAAGTGTTATGGCAAAATGCAGTCGTTAGCAAATCATTCGTTTTTTAACACTGAAATCTACAAAATAGCTAATTTATTATTTTTTTAAAATTACCGTAGGAGAAACCGTGTCCCAAACTCTCTCTCTCCACCGTCTCCAGCCGTTTGAATTTGAAATTGAACTGTTTTGGTGGGCACTTCGAATACGCTGCCCTGATTGGTTGCGCCAGCCTAAATCCAGCCCCCCCCGTACGTCTACGCATTGCAAAAACATTTTTTCCTAGCATGGCGAAGTAATTTTAGTGTTCATTTTGTCTTATCATTTGAGGTGATGTTTAGGTTGCTGTCGTTCTTTTTATACATCCATAGTTAAGGTTAGGGTTAGGCATAAATTGACTATGGCTGCGGTTAGGAAATTGTTGTAGAGAATGAATGTAAATCAATTAGGTCATGACTTCGCCATCCTAGGGAAAAATATTGAATACACGTCATGGGAAGATACGCCCACATGGTTCAGGTTCGGGTTATGATTGGGTGAGCGCTCTTCTGCTTTTCACGTCATGGCTGTTTTAGCGAATAGGACTGGTGAATTTTTCTGACCAATTACAACACTTGTGGGATTTGAAACGTGAGCGAGTCAAACAATACGAGAGTGTAGCAGTGGTATTTTGTAGTGTCTGTCCTGCCGCAGTCACAGTGGTCAGGGCGTCCACGCTACAGAAGAAATGTTTGCTAAACTGATTTGTCTCTGCATATGAACTGATCATCAGACTACTTGTGAAATGACCTTGTTTTTCAAAATTTTTTATGATTCTAAATCACTTCAATTTCTCAAACCAGACTTCCCCGATTTATCAAGCAAAACTTCATGACGTTAAAATGTGACCTCTGTTGACACGCATACAAAATAAGGTGGCAGGATCCCTTAACAACCTTGGTAACCTCTGCCCAAACACTGATAATCCTGGTTAACAACAAATTCACTTAGAAATCACAAAGCTGAGGTATTTGCTTTGGGGAAAAATTACTTAAGTGAGATGTTTGTGTGCTGTACAGAGTCCTTTGCAAACAAACAAAATAATACTTTTTTTTTTTTTTCAAACTCCATATAATTTGCTATGTGATGTCATCCCTGTAAAGTACACTATGCAGAAAACTAGATGCTCTCATGCAAATGGTGTGTACGGCTCTCTCACTTCTGTAGGTGAGGTCAATCGGTCAGGATTTTTTGAAACTCTCCATTGACAAAATGTGCCAATTGTGCCTGAGAATTGGATTTAATCAATACAAACGCATGCCCTAATCTCAATATTTGTTTAAAAACCATCAAATTGGTTTGCAATAATATAGATAAAAAATCAGACAGTGAAGTTTTTCATCTTTAACTGTTTCCCGACTTTATTGTCCTTAAGGGAAGAAACAGTCTCTTCAGTTGAGCAAGAAGTGTAACTGTGCATACAGTATGCAAGAGTGTAGCATAAGAGGGTAGTTAATAACTGCATTATTATCAGGAGCATCAGTAATAACATTAACAAGAATATTGAGAACGTGTTATTTTTCATAAAAAGACACATAATGAAATACAAGGAGTATACATTAAGAGAACCAGCCAATCACACAGGCTGCTTAAGAATTTTTGATTGAGTAGAGATAGCCTCTGCACAAAAACACGGCGGCAGCGTCCCAGGTCACCTGCACCACAGCCTCTTTTCTTTTCACATAATTTAATCACTGAGGCATATTGAAAGATCATTTGTAAAAGGCTTTAAATGTCAAAAGAGAGACAGTTCGTAATGGAATTCCCATCGAGTGCCCAAAGAGGAAGGTCTCAAAGCTGAGATGTTAGATTTTAAAATGTTACTCCAAACAAAATGGAACAGAACAAAATCCTGCAGCCTGTTTTTAGCTAGTGTAGTCCTGGAACAGTAAAGCGGATGTATGATCTTTTATCACGCAAATATCATCTTTTGCAATGCAGGCAACATATAGGGAAAGGCATCAGGTCTGGCTGATGGGGAACTAAAATTTGGATTTACCAGCTTTACTTCAAGTCAGACCTTTGTTAATTTTTGTTCAGCACCAAAAAGTTATTTCTTTCCATCACACCTTTGGCAAACTGGGACAAAATTTGTGATCTGGAGTTCTTACATATTTACCAGGGGGGAAAAACAAACAAACATTTTTTTCCCCCCTAAACCAATGCTTTACTGGATTTGAAGCTCTCAGTTTTGTCCAACATTCAAACCAAAACTGTCAAATTGACAATAACAGTTTACATCCGTCCTGACAACATATTTCACAATGTACTGTATAGTGACAGTGGGGTCTTAAAACTTCATGAAATTTGTAGTCATATGTATATACATTTTTCATATTGTTTTTTTTTTTCACATTTCTCACATTTTTTGGGCCAAATACCAACATTTTAATAACTAAAAAATTTCATTCTTATCAATTCACATTTTTGCAGATGTTGCAGAGCTCTGTAGGATTTTGCTACAAATGACAAAAATGTTGAGTTGTAACATGCTCTGATATTCTAATAAACAGAATAATCCATCAGTACTGAAGGCGACCTGGAACACAACCGATGATTAGGTATTTCTCAATTTGTTTTCCACAAGTTTCCATATGCTTTACAGTGGACATACTTCCCTTTTATGAACGAAAAAGTCTTTTCTATCTAGTTTATGTACAGCATACCGCAATACAATAATGCCTCCGATTGATAATAATGTGGATAACATTTGCATACAGTTGTAATAATGAAAATAGTATGTATGAAAGGTTCTTTTAGGGAAAAAAAAGACTGATAACAGTACCTGTCAGCCATTTTCATCGCACAATCATTATTTTCTCTTTTCCCACCCTGTCAACGCTGAGTTAGCTTCACTAGTTGGAATATAGAAAATGGTCTCTCTGAATAACAATAATTATAAAAAACTGCTCTGTTGGGGATTTTTTTTTTCTTTCTCGCTACGTTCCTTTCACATTCATGCACTCACTTTGCTTTCCCTCTGAGTTTGTTCACACGTTCCCCTGTTGGTAGAAAAATACATACATATGATATATAACAAAAAAGTACAATGATGACAAACTTAGGCTGTTAAGTACAAGCTTCATCAAGTGCTCTCTTCATGACCCTCCCGCCCCCAAACCCTTCACCATCTCCATCTTGCTCTACTGCAGCTTTCTCCTCTTAGTGCATTCTTGAACCATTCTGTCTCTTTTGAACAGTAATTTGGGCTTCATCATAGAGTGGTTCCTCAATTCCTTACTATCTCTCACCCTGGAATCCCCTCCCTAGATTTCTATGGAGTTAGAGTGTTTGTATTTTTTGGTGGTGGTGGGAGGTGGGGCCATGTAAGGATAGGATTGTTAAAGGAAAAGAAGTTAAGGAGTTAAGCACGTTTGAGTTTCAGCCACATGCTTTAGCCATATTCCACAATCTGCCCGGTCCTTTGCTTCCTTTTTCTCTTTTGCAATTGTCCGTTTTTTTTTTCTCAGGCTCTGATTAGGTCTTTTTAACAACCACTTCTTTCCACCGTAAACTGACAGCATAACTCCAAGGCAGTATAATTTTATACAGATCTTAGTCCTTCCTGTTTTTTATTGTTTACCACTTTTTGATCCACCACCCCCATCTCAGCCCTATGCTGCTATGAATCTCTACAGTCCGCAATGATTTATTGTCTCCCCTCACTTCTCCTTTTGCCCAAAAATAAAATGGACAATGTTCACATTAAAGTGATCTAAATGTCATCTTTCTCTTCTACCTAGCAGCTTTTCATTGACCTCCTTCAAGAGATCAAAAACAAGTTAAAAATGAATTTTAAAGAGAAAACAAAAGAGACCCTCCACAAACCTGGGAGATTCTCAACTATATTTTGAGAGATTCAGTATTTATTGGGGAAAAAACAAACTCAGAAATTGTGTGGCGCTGTCTCACCTCCAAAATAACAACCACTGTCAGGTACATGAGGTTGTACTGAAAATGTAGATAATAAATCTGATTGCAATCATGATACACATTGCGGTAAGATGATCGACTATGTGATGAAAAATCAGACCACTGTCTGTGCCATCAGCACATTGATATCTCTATTAACAACTTGAGTGTGGCCTGCCTCCTCTGATGATGCCTACATTAACAGGAGACGAGGCGAGGGAGACGAGACACCAGCAGGCCTTGCTTATTGAGATTCTCAGTGCACACCTGCTGGTTTAGGATTAGTATGCAAGGTGTATTTCCCAAAGCATGTTAAGACCACTATAAGATGACCACTGCTCCATTCACTCAGTATGGATTAAAGGTGAATTTTTTCTCTAGATGCTTCTGGAAAACACAACCCAGAACCTCATCACCACCTCAGACAACCTCTAACAGCCAAACACATCCTGGACCAGGGGTTCAGCAAGGGGACCATTTTTTTCTGTCAAACAGGGGAAATATGGCAGTAGCAGCCAGACCCAAAACACGCTAATGCAAGTAGGCATTCATTTTGGCAGTAAGCCAAAATTCACTGCTGCATGCCATCCTAAACCAAGCCGCCTCAGCTGGAATTAGCTCACATTAACATATGACTGATAGGCAGAGCTGATGACAGTCCCTTCACTCTCATACCCAACCTGCCAATTAAGACAAGATCAAACTACAGTAGAATGACTATGAGAATTACACTCAAACTGATGAAACTTGGCTTCAGGCTGATCTTTACAAATGAACTTATCAGTGTCTTAGACCAGCATTTCCACTGAACGATACTTGGCAAACGTGCGCTCAGGAATCAAAGAGCACACTGCAAAAATGTCTATGTACTAACAAGTCATTTCATCTTGTATTCAGCTTTACAGATTTGCCTTCTTAAAACAAGGAAAAAAACTGCCAGTGGGTAGCTTAAATTTCACTTGTATCTTCAAACAGGTGGAGTGTTACCTTTTGGTCAGAGGTGGACAGAGATTGCAAATTGGATACTACCAAATTGGTAGGGTGAGAAAAAAAAAGCTTTTTTGGTCTCTCGAACCACAGTGAACAGATAAAAAGATATCCAACTTAAGGCTGCTCAAATCCCCTTTCCCAGGGCTTTAAGAAAGCTCTCAAAACAAGTTGATTTGCATTAAAAATTACCACCCAGTTAGTCAACACTTTCACTTGTTTTAAGAAAAGTCATTTGTTTTAAA
This sequence comes from Myripristis murdjan, assembly GCF_902150065.1. NCBI lineage: Eukaryota > Metazoa > Chordata > Actinopteri > Holocentriformes > Holocentridae > Myripristis > Myripristis murdjan. Next base: position 7,839,735 of record NC_043990.1, read on the forward strand.
AAACATAACACTGAATTACTTGTTAATATGGACCTTTTTGCAGTGCAGACAATTTGAGATTCCTCTGATAGGGTGGGAAGACGCAGTCTACGAGTTCATGTGCTCCACCTGTATGGCTGATGTGGAGACGGTGAGGCAGAGGTCTTTGTGAGCCACTGACAGGTCTGCCACGCTGACTGGTTTATACTGGATCTCGTTGGCTGCCACTGTCTTGTACTGATGCAGGTCGAATGGGCACGGAACCACAGCTTCCGTGGGCTGCTGGGGTGGCTGGTAGCTGCCAGGGGGTCCAGGGTTAGGGTTTTGGTTGGGGTTGTTTGGGTTGGGCTGATTTGGAACCTGGCCCGCTCCGCCTGAGCCTCCTCCGGCACCACCACCTCCTCTTCCTCGGCCACGGCCCCGGCCCCTGCCACTTCCTCCTCCTGGGCCTCCAGGTGTAAGGCCCTGGGCCTGCTGGGCAGCTACTGCTGCTGCCACTGTCAGAGGGTCAGGGTTGTGCTTCCTCATGTGTTTCATCAGGTATGTTTCCTGGAGGAGGAGAGAGATATCAGGGAGAGAAATGGATGAAACGAGGGAAAGGAAAAAGGAGAGCAGAGATTCAAATTGCTGTTAAAGTGGTGACATAATTTCTGTCAAAAAACAATGTTGAGCCACTAGCGTGTTGTCACACTTGTTGCCTCAAGGCTAGCGCTATCATAAGGACACGTGGATTGGCATATAATCCTAAAGGTAAGCACCTCATGTTCGGGGTGCTCAGTTCATGAATAGAATGACTGGCAGTATCTTACATATAACTGAATCTGGGAAAAACAAAGAAATAGACCCAGTCTTGCATTTTAAAACTACAAACAGAACTTTCTTCAGGCTTATGATTCCTGCCAGTAACTTCCTTTATGTATTTCTGTCATGGTATTATGGGAAGGTGCCTTAGAGCCTATCCGTTCCTTGAGTGCTATACCTGAGAGAAGGCTTTAGTGAAAACTGGTATGACAGACAGGTGTGTGGGCATACCGAGGTATAGGATCGGTTACAGAGGCCACAGGAGTAAAGCTTGGCGTGCTTGACGGTGTGTGTGGATAGGTGCACCTCCAGGCTGGCAGCATCCGTGTAACCACGGTTACAGTTGTGGCACTTGTACGGCTTGTCTTTGTTGTGCTGCCGACGGTGAGACTGCGGGAAAAAAGGAGAGACAATACATATTATTTCAACAACTGAATTAGTCTGTCTTAGACTCAATTACAAGTCATTAGAAAAAAATTTTAAAGCTTAAAGCTGAGACTCCAAGACTATGCCATTTACCTTTTTATTCCATTTTTAAAGAGCCATACCAGTGACGTTGTGAAATCTTTCGTACCCTGCATGATTTGCAAAATGGTTTGTTGCAATGTTAAATATGGGTGGGTATATTGTGGTAAATGGGACAAACATTCAAAGTCACTAGTATGGTTCTTTAAGTTACTTTGTAAGATGAAGACACTGGGAGTTAAGGGAGAAACAGTTTAATGGTTTCTAAATACAGACAGTCTTAAAGCTTGATGTTGAGGACCCAACAATTTTTCTTTCTCAAAACACGTTTTCAAAGGAGATCATCCGAATAATTCAGGTGAGAAAGGAAGGTCCAACACATTGCTCCTGGTCAGATCACTATATATCAATATATCATCAATATATTCATAATACAGATTAGTATGACTAGTGTGATCAATAACGTGCAATGAAATGAATTGCAAGAAAAAAAATCACCCTTTGATGGGCAAGTGAGAAAATTTCATATTTCCAGTGTTCTAACGAAGAGTTTTCTTGTGTCAAGCTACATCCTCTTGAGACACGTGATTCATCTCATATGAAGATAATGTCATTTGATTCAAGAAAATCCTTACAACAAGTGACAATGTTACAAAGCAGTCTGAGTGACGGTTCTGCTGGTCTTTTTGTCTGAGTTTTGTTGGTGTGGTTGTGTTTCTCTGTATTTGTTTTTATATCAGTCAGTCTGTTCTGTCTGTATATGTCTAGTCTGCCTTCTTGCATTGATCCACACCTGCTCTGCCTCAGCAATCAAGCTCACCTGGTCCTCATCAGTTCGTCACCTCACAGTATATCTACTCTGCACTGATCATCAGTCCCTGCCAGATAGTCTCTCTGAAAGGCGTTTAGCCAGTATGCAATGAACCAGTAGGCTAGAGGTTCAATGTTTTGCTCGAGGAAACATCAACAGCCTTCATGGTTGTTGGTAGACATTTTGTCAGCTGCTGGGATTAAACCTGTGATCTTTAGATTAGAGATCGTCTTTCTAAGAAATAAGCCACAGTGAAGACAGTGGTTACCTGTAGGTTTGACAGCTGAGTGAAGGCCTTCTCACAGCCAGGATGGACACACTTGTATGGCCGGTCACCAGTGTGAATCCTGGAAAGTCATATTCACACACACATCATCATTTGGTTACATTCCACTTAGGCACTTGATGTACAGAAAAAGGAAATGACCAACAGAGTATGTTTGCTCTTATCCAAGCACAATATATAAAATGTGTCTATTCAAGCTCAGTGGCCACATTGTCCTCTCAGATATTGTCTAACATCTGTCGCATAAAAATAATCATTGCTGGTTGTCACTTAAGGTGTCGTTCATTTTAATTTTTATTGATTATAGTTTATTAATCTACTCCTCTGCTTCTTATTTGTTTTTTCTACCAGTTAGTTGTAACTGACAATGCAGCCGTCATGTTGCAAGTTCCTTATTACGTGCTTTTAGTATATACTGTATGTTCATTAGTGATTTGAATTGTGGGAAAAACACTGAAAGCTTTTTGGGTATACTTCAGGGTACACAGACCTTCTTGATAAGGTGAGACGTTTTGGAAAATGGCTTTAGACTTGGGCCTGTGGTGTCAATAAACCCGACAGTACTTCATGAGTTACAACAAGAACAAAATAATCTATCCTGCAGTGCAAGATGGAAAATTACCACAAGGCAAATGTTAAATCTGAGCTCTACAATATTAAAAGTGACACCTTTGGTTAAAACACAGCTTTGGATATTGCTTGCATATCATCCTCTTTTCCCTTTCCCTGGCCTGTCCTGTCTGGCATCACTATAAAACTATCGAATAAAGGCAAATATTTAAAAAAAGATTCTCTCTCTCTCTATATATATATGCCTGAGAGAGCGTTCACTGAGAGTTGCTAGTAAATTTTGGGACCAACCGGCTACAGTGACATTTAAACAGAAATGCGTCTATCCGTGCATGTCACCATTATTCCATTTGTCTCACTAGTTCCTTTTGCCTGTGGTGCAGCTCTAACTGAGCACACAGCCATAATTTTGTGTCAAATAACCAGTCAGTTTTTATCTAATAGCCCATCAATACATAACTCCATCCATCCATCCATCCTTACATTAATCCATCTTCATGATCTTTGTTAAGATGAAGAGTGAAATTTGTAGTCTGACATTCTCTGTCAACAAAACAATTGGCTGTTATACACATACGCAGACGCACACACACACACACACACACACACACACACACACACACACACACGCACACAGAGACACACACACACACACACACACACACATACAAACACAACTGGCCCAGACAGTACCGTGTGTGCTGCTGTAGGTGACTGAGCTGCCTGAATGTTTTCTGGCAGTAGGAGCAGGTGTAGGGCTTGGCCCCGCTGTGGATGCGGATGTGCTGGGACAGGTAGCTGGAGTTGGCAAACGACTTGGAGCAGTGGGGGCACTTGTGGGGCTTGGCCTCAGTGTGGTTTCTAACATGGGATAAAGGAATTGGGGGATTGGGGAGGTGGGGTAAAGAGAGAGAGAGGAAGAGAGAGACAAAAAGAGAGAGATTTTTAGACTACAGTGTGATCAAACAATGAGCCAAGACCAACTCATGGGTTCACATTACTTAAATAAAAGAATCTGCGATCAATCATGCTGATCGTAGATCAATATGTTTTACAGTGTGCTCTTTGTGCTGTGTCTGAGTTGTGAAAACACAAAACAAAAACATACAGCAAGCACAGTCACCCTTTTCTCTTTCTCTCTCTCTCTCTCTCTTTCGCGCAGACTCTCTCTCCCAGACTAGTGTGCCCTGATTTGAGTGTAATTCTCAGACTGTGTGTGCGTGTGTATGTGCATATCTGCCTCTGCTGCACTCAAACTGAAATGTAAATTCAGGACAAGCAGCAGGCCAGTGGAGCTTGTCTTTCTGTTCCAAATTAATAGCCTGAAACCTACAAAAACAACCCAGTGCATGGCAATAAGGGAAATGAAAAGATAATGGTAAATTAAAATGTAAAAGGTAAAATTAAAACACTGAATAAAGTGGTATGGATGTGAAAAATGGAGATATTGCTTTCATCTATTACACTATCATATGCATTTATATGCGATACAGATGAGGTTGTTCTCAATGGCTGATTGGCAACTTTTTCGTTTGTAGAAACAAGATGACCATTCTGTGCCAATATGTATGATAACTACGTGCAGTAAGTGAATGGTGAAGAATGGAACGAGAGGGGCGGTGACATTATCATGCATGTCTCTATAAAATATAAGCGCACTCATGATGTGAATTGAAAAATTGTTTGCAAAATTTTCACTCAGCTGATGATGAACTTCATTACTTTCAGAAACACGATCAGAAATAGTTACTATCAGTTAGCATGAAATTATGACCTGATATTTTAGTGTGTGTTTTATTTCTATTTGACATGAAACTGGAAGATTTAACAGTTCATGTGAAAGAACATACACGTCTCCAGTGATGGAAAAAGTCTTCAAAATGCGCTTTGAAATACTGATTTGCGCTTTTTTTTCACGCCAATTTTTTTTGAAGGAGTAGTGTAAAGGCAGAGGAGGTGAAAGCAAAGTGTGGATGTGGATGAAAAGCTACACAACTAAAAGGTAAGGCAACATGGATCAGGCGCCACATCAAGGTTGTGACAGTGAAATATCATGAACAAAGTGAGAAAGTAACACCAACAAACAGTTAATGATGGTAAATTTTGGCCAAAGGTGGTACCATAATTGGGCTTCCTCTATCAAATAATCTATCACAATACCATCAAGGCTCTCATCTATTCTAAGAGAATTTTTAGTTGCAAAATAGTCAAGGTGATGAAAAAGTATCTTTCCTGTCCTCATCATCAGTGTTCAGAGGAACACCTTTTCCTTTAATGAACAACAAAATGTTAAAAATCTTGGTACGATGACTTTATAAACGTTAAAAAGAAAGCATTGTACCTACAAAGGTGATGGATTGACTGTGTAGAAAAAGCTGCACCCTGTCAGATTACTCACAAAAAACCCTCAAACAGAGTCTCAATCACTCTGCTATGCCCATGTGCACACAGACGCACACACACACACACACACACATTTGAATACATACCAGATACACACATGTATGCACACATATATGTGGAGCAAAGGCACATGCATTCACCACACACATGCTCAGAGCCAACCACCACACAGACAGAATCACAGACACAGACACAAACACAAACACACACATACACACACACACACACATACAAACACAACTGGCCCAGACAGTACCGTGTGTGCTGCTGTAGGTGACTGAGCTGCCTGAATGTTTTCTGGCAGTAGGAGCAGGTGTAGGGCTTGGCCCCGCTGTGGATGCGGATGTGCTGGGACAGGTAGCTGGAGTTGGCAAACGACTTGGAGCAGTGGGGGCACTTGTGGGGCTTGGCCTCAGTGTGGGACTTGGCATGGATCTGCATGTCCGACTTGCTAAAGAACGTCACTGCGCACATCCGGCACCTTGGCAAGTCAGGAGTGAGAGACAGAGTGAGACGCATGGACTGATTGACTGAAAAACTGATAGCTCACTTGTAGTTCACATGCTTATCTCCATTTTATATTGCTTCACACACTTTTATGACATTTTAGCTGGATGAATACAGGCCTGTACATGGTCAGTCACCAGCAAAAACCACAGGCAAGACTACTGCTTCCCTTTGGCATAACTTACCACTACTCAAAATTTTCACTCACACTGCACTCAAAGTTCAAGTTGGTAGACACTGTACTGATTCTGCCACTTAGCTCCAAGTTTCTAGACATGTTCAATCCAACATTAGTTGAAAATAAATGACCAAGTTACACATCAGCATTTATCATCATCATCATCATCATCATCATCATCGTCGTCGTCGTCGTCGTCATCATCATTATTATTATTATTATTATTATTATTATTGTCACTGTTGCCATCATCATCATATATTATAACAGCATACTAGCATAGCTACAGAATGCTGCGTATATCTAAGGAGGACTACAAGTATACTCTTCTGTCCACAGTGGCAGATGACGTGGTCCCAACCTTAACTGTCAAACTTTAATTTGACAAAACATCTAAACATCTCTCTTCTACCTGTAGGATTTAGGGCCATCTTTGTTGGTGTGGTCTTCCTCATCATTAGACAGGTCATATGGGTCTGCAGGGTGGTGCTGAAACAGAATGAAAAAACCTATTAGGAGTGAGGCCAAAAGAGGCACAAACTGTCTGTGTAATACCAGTATCACACAGCTACAGTATATGTTTTTGCAGAAGAGAAGAGAAGAGAAGAGACTCTCCTACCTGTCCCCCAGCAGCAAGGTGTGCCAGTATTAATGCGTCACTTCCTGGTGGGAGGACTCCACCCACTCCTGCCACTCTGCCCATTACTTGTTTCCTCTTCCTGCCGCGCTTCCCTGGCATCGGCATGACAACCGCAGGAGGGACAGCAATGTCGTCCTTCTTGTCTGAAACATTTGGGGGGAGGGTAGTGGAGAGGGAGATAGCACAGAGAAGAAGATTGTGTTAAATTGATCAAAGGAGTTGTAATAACATAAGAAGAGATAGTAAGGGTTTGGGTGGGGAGGTGGGATGGATGTGAATGGGAAAAAGTCAAGATTAGAGTTAATGGGCCTCCACATCTCCTGAACAAGTCAGGGTCTTCCACCTTGGCCAGAAACAATACCAAGAGCAGAAAATAAATAGGCACAAGTGTGTGTTTGTGTGTGTGTGTGTGTGCGTGTGTGTGTGTGCGTGTGTGTGTGTGTGTGTGTGTGTGCGTGTGTGTGTGTGCACGCATGGGTGTGACTAAGACAACATACACACAAAAAAGTGAAGAAATAAAGGTGGATGAGTGGAAAACAAGAATTCTAGTTGTGTGTCTGGCTTCAGTTCACTTCAAATTCAGATCAGGATGTTAAATTTCTTAAGAGTTCAAAAATTGAAAAGCCCTCAGCAAGAGGAGGTTTCATCCCTCTATCTGTGTCGAAGTGCCCTTGAGCAAGTAATTGTATGAATGTGATGCAAGGCATCAAAAAAGCATATCCATTCAGTGGATAAAAAAACATTTAAAAAACAGCATAACACCTGAAAATGAATACTCATCAAACAGACTGCAGTTTGCAGTTTAAAGTGTGCTCCACCCTGGTTGGCTTTACCTGTGTTTGAGGGGTGCACTGCGGACACTATCATGGTGGTGGCAGTTGGGGGTCCACCTACAAATGATTGCGTGGAGGCGGTGGGGACCAGCGTGCCTTGAGGGGTGGTGATCACTAACCCCGCTAAGAAGGAGAAAGAGACCATGATCTGACTGCCCAACTGGTCAAAACAAACATTTTACATTTTCTCAGTGAACATTTTAAGCTGATGTTATTATTCAGAGCAACTTAAAAGGGATGTCGTCAGCAGACTTGACAAGCACCTATTGTGAAAGCCAAAACACTCAGACTATAAATTTAGCAAATATTCTAATACTTCTTATCATGATCATGGATAATACAGAGGTGATTGGTAAAAAAAAAAAAAAAATACAATCCAGACAGAAGAGGTAAGACTTTATGCATACTAATGACATGGTCACACATTACAAAAGTCATCAGTCCACTCGGAAACAATCCTGCAGAGTAATGTTGAGAGGAAACTAGACTAGTCACGATACCAAACATTTATTCTGTAATCCAAATCAATATCTTGAATGGCTTTTACACTTAAGAGTGCCTGCAGTAGAGCTTTTGATGCTGTCACAGAAATGAGCAGACTCTGAGGGAGACACAGAAACTAGATGTGTCACCTTGAAAAAAGGTGCTGTTCACATTAGTAGCAGCTATAGTTGAATTTTCAGTCTTCCTGACTTATCCCAACATGAACTATGCCCATTTGCATAGCAAAATTATCAAAACAATACCCATCTTAATGTGTTACAGACAAAATGGGTAATACAACAATACAAAAAATGACAAATGGAGTGAAGGATGTTATGATTTAGGCAGGAGGACAAACACTGGGAGCAGAGGATACACACACACACACAAAACCCCACTCACCTGCAGTCATGATACCCGTGGAAGGAACAGGTACTACAGTGATGTTCTGGGAGGTGTGGGGCTGGTGGAGGTGTCCACCAACTGAAGTCAATGGAGGAGCACCGCTGCTGCCACCCCCTCCTGCAGTACCTCCACCGCCTTCCTGTTTGGGGACCACCCGCACCCCTGCTCCTCCGTCCATAGAGCCAGGGACGGCAAGCACAGCCGTGGGGTAGTGGGAAGAGGTGGAAGAGGCAGAGGAGTGAGGGAAGGAGGGAGGGTTGGCCTTCTCAGGACCCAGTTGCTCCTTCATCTTGTTCAGGAACATGGCGTTCTCGATCTAGATGGGGCGAGTAAAGGGGAGAAGGAAAGGAAGGAGGATAAAGGGAGGATGAAGATGAGAGAGGTGAGGATAGGGGAGGAGGTGAGCAGGAGGGACAATTGCATGAGCAAGGTGGGATAAGAATGGGGTTTGGGGGAGAATTGATGGAGGAGGAAGGAGAAGAGAGAAAAGGAGGGAAGATAATGTGAGGAGGTAAAGAAAAAGAAAGTAGGGAGGATGGGGAAGATAATGGGAGCAAAAGAATGAGTTAAGTTCACAATGGAGCAGAAGGAAAGAAGGGAGAAGGAAGGGGGAGGCAAAAGAGATGTCACCAGACAAGGTGCGTGAGGAGAAGAGTGATAAGTTCAGGATGGGTTTGGTCAATGTAGGGAGAACATGGGGGAGGAGGAGGCAATGGGAGAGGGGGGAGAACGTAGGCATGGTGAAATGTGAAAAGAAAACGACAGGGGGGGGTGACAGAGGGGTTGAAGAGATGAGAGAGGAGAGGGACAGGAATGATCACTTGATCGACGGACCCTCAACTGCTGAGGAACTCAAATTCAGATAACTTCTATGTGAGATTTAGCCAACTGCACCAACTAAGCCAGCGTTAATTGGTAGCGTTATTATAAACATGTACTGAGTCAAGTCAGTCTCTGGTGTTATGCAGTGTTTAAGGACTTCCATTAAGAGTCAACTTAAGTGACATTCGCCTCCGGGTATCTTTTGACATTGCACATACCACTATACCATGTGTATTTCAAGACAATTCCAACAATAAGGTTGTCTCTACCTGTCCTTGTACAGTGGGGACGGGAGACCAAAAGTATGATGAGTTGAAATGGGAATCTTCCATTATTTCTGTAATTAAAAAGCAACACACTTAGAAAACACCCGTCCTCCTCCTCCTCTTTGTTTTGATCTTCTATATTGTCATTTGAAACGAGACCATACGTGGCTGCGTTTCAGCCATCTTAGTTTGTTTCCTTTCCTTGCATCCTCTCCTCCACAAGTGCTGACAGCTCTGAAAATGTGAAGTTTTAAACTGTGTCACTATCAGAGTGTGGTTTTAACACCAGCCAGTAGCCTATCCTGGCAAATTTAACTGTGGCTGGCATGTTTGTCTACTCTACCAGCCACTTTGGTAGCTAACCAATCATCATTTGGAGGTTCTATTGTATAGAAATACAGTAGGTTGCAAAGCAGTTTGACTGTCAGAAAGGAAAAAATAGTTTGATGTTAATTTGTTGCCCCAATCAGGATCAGTACAGGGTTATTGCCCTTCCACTTTTTAAATAACACTTTATAAGAGAAGAGGAGAAGAGGATGTGAAAGGAATCAAACAAAGATGTTCAGTCCCTGGAGGGCAGTATATCAACAATCTCTATGAGAGAGGACAGAAGAGGCAAGAGTTGATAAAAACACTATTGATAATCAGTCTTCGAGGCTTTTTGACGTTTTGCAACACAGCCCATGCACTTCCTAACTAGTCTCTTACACAGTATGTGTTGCTTTTAACAAATTACACAATCTTACAGTGGTTGCTTCACTTGCAACAAGTCCATGTGTTTAGTTTTGGACAACAAACATTTGTGCTGATTTTCAACAGAACTTTGCGTTGATGGAAACCAATGCTGTGTCCAAATGTAACCATTTAATGTATTGAAAAGTAACAAAGATGTGTGTTCTCCCAAACTAGATGCAAATGTGTGTTGAAAATGTCACATCCTTTTCAAGAAAGCATATGGTTTGTTGGAGACAACACTCACTGTTCAAAAGACTTTATCCTAACTTGTCATCATGAAACCTCTAATCATGTTTGCTGTTCATCTCCCACTGACAACATGTATTCTGGAGTACAAAGGGGTTAGTTTCAAAGCTTCATTGTTCTACATTAGACATGCAATTGCATTTACTTGCTGCATATTTTGTTGCTGTTATAGGCCAATAATAGTAAAGGTATAAAAGTTTAGCTTCCTGTATGCATGTCAGGATTGCTGATGCCATGCATAGCCTATTGCTCACATACCAACAAAAGCATGCATGTAATTACTCATTAATATTATAAAGCTGTAATGGACATTTTAGAGCGTTACAGAATCTAAGTATAGGCCTATGTTAAACAAACTGAACTTTGAGACGACGAAAGTGCATGCAAAACATTTAGCGATACATATGGCATATTTTACATTTTTTCTCGTGAACCTCCTCTCCCCCTCTGCAGCTGCACCACCTATAAATAAATGATGGGACAGGCTACAATAGCTAATTAATTTATTTCCTCCTGGCGGCTAGCTGACAACTGCGTTTAATATAATATGTGGGGGGTTGTTACTGACACACAAAGTCAATGTTTCAATTCATTGACATTTTATGGGGGGGCATTTTACGAGCTGGCTCCTAAATTATGGCATTGCTAGTAGCGAGCTAGCAGTGATTGGTGAAATCTTGAAAAATATATAATTTGTCAAAGGTAGCTGGGTAACCTTGCAAAGAGCCAACCTATATGTCTTTGCTTTGCACCTAACCTGCCGCCGCTCGACAACGAGATATCTCGCTTGTAAACAAACATAGCGTTAGCTGGTTAACTCCACAAGGCAAGGGCAGCTAGCTAACTTGCCTCCATTTATTTTCACCTTTTGTTCGCTGGCTTTGCTATAACAAGGAGGCCCGTATGTTCACATCGCTAAGTATATTTCCGCTTTGTAAACACAAACACCCTTGCTCCCTACGCCTCCATTCCTCTCTCCCTGCTCATCTCCACTGAGAAAATAAAAAAAGAGAAAAAAATCTCGAATAAAAAAAACGAAGAGAGGGAAAAAAAAAAAACGTCGACGCCGTTGCCTCTGTAGGAGACGCAGCTTCATGCAGACTTCCGGCGGTTGGGACGGCGGTGCTCTCAGACACATTGAAAATAACAGTTAATTAACAACCGAGTAATAACTCCTGTGTTAATTACCGGTGAATGCGACTCCCGGTCAACCCCCCGGAGCTTCCTCGGGTCGGGACAGTTGGGAAACTTTGTCCAAATCCGCCCCTCAAACCCCTCAGATATGCCTTTTTTTCTTCGATTTTTTTTTTCCTTTTTTTCCTTCAGCTCTCTTGACCAAGAGTCAAGCCCGCCAGGATAGAAACGGAACTTCCGGTCGTAGCTTTCAAAACAAAATCCTCATTTTCTAATTTAGCTCTTGGGGAAAAAAAAAAAAAAAACAATGTTATTATAGTTTTGCATTTTTCATTCGTTCTCTTTTTTAGTTTCGTTTTTATTTCTTGAAAATGCTTAGTTTTAAATTAGTTCTTATTAGTTACAGTCTTAAGTTTCGTCTTTTTGTGTGCTTGTTTGTTTGGAATGTGAGTTATTTGTCAGGGGCAGAAGTCGAAAAGGTCAGAAAAGTATTGTGTGATAAAAACTCTGAACATCATACCATTTAAAAAAAAAAAAGTATTCATCAGGACTGATGTACAAACAAATAAAATTAAACTAAAGACTCTTCCTCTATAATTTAGTTTATTACAGTCAGTTTTGTAAATGCACAATACACTTTCAGTTGGTTGTTTTTGTTTTATTGTAAAGCCTCTTTCATTTAAGAATTTCCCAGTTTGGGATCAATAAAGTGCATCTATCTATTTTAATTTGAATTAACAATTTTTTTTTTTCACATCTAGTATTTGTAATTTAGCTAGTTTCTGTTAATGATAATAACTTTGGTTGGAACACTTATGAGTGATGTAGGTAGGAGCCAAAGCCAAAATTTAGAATATATATCAAGCAAAACGAGAAAATTATAGAAGCTTGATGAAAACAAAGTTGTTGTTTTTTTCTTTTCGAATTCCAACTTATTACCATGCACCATAAATACAAGGTTGCTTGACATTTGTTTTAGCCTCCGACAGGAGACTCACTGGAGATACAGAGTGATGATTTCATGTTATAATCTGTTAAGATGTTTTGTTATCTACGCCACCATGTTTGCGTTTGACTTTTACTTTGAAGTCAAAATGTCCTGTTTTCCGGTATTAGCTTGGTTACCTGTAATCGCCTTGACACCAACTTGACACAGTGCGAAAATGTAGCAGCCTTCCGGTATATTAATATCCGGTTATCACGAATGAAAGACATTGATTTTAGTTTTTGTCTTGAATGGGACGCCATATCTAGACCGGCATATTACGGTTCTTAAACTACAGCGATGGTCTGCTGCCATGCACTCCGTGTTGAAATGAAGCAGTGCTGCAGTGTGCCTTCACTGTCCCATTCACCGTCGAGCATTCAAATAAACGCTCTCCAGTGATCCCCATTTCATGCACAAATGTCATGCATGCATTATTATTTTATTTTAAGGGTAAGGCTGCAGAAGAACCCATCCGGTGGACAGCAGGTTGTTATTTCAGTCAGTCACACACACGGACCAAACACTCCTGCCACAAACATGCAGCGAGGCCCACCCAAACTTCTGCTTTGGATCAGGTCCAAGGTGGAGAGGCGGGCTTGTTGCTGGAGGGTTTGAATCCCTGCACTGGCTGGGGAAAATTAGGGAAATGAGAAATGCCCTGCCCTCCATCAACAGCTACTCTTAAACTCTTGTGCAAGGCACTTATCCATCTGTGAATTGAGCTGGGAACCAGTTTCTTTGAAATACTTAGAGATTACTATCAATATTGCTATAAATACATATTTTTCTACTGCCTTTTATCCATTTTACCATCTATATTCTTTCCTTGTTTTCTCTCGACTGTGTTTTGAGTCTTTTGTTTTCCTGTTTTACACATATCTTGATTTTACCTGAATTTTGTATTCCTCTTGTTCGGCCTTTCCTGTACAGCTTCCCATTGTTTTCTGATTATTCTGCTTTGCTGTGTCTGTTGAAGCACACAAACTCTGTTCTTAAAGCTGCTATATAATTGTTATAGAGTTTTAGGTTAAAAGCAGGTAACATCGACATTTCCATGTGGAATATAGGGTTTAAAAAAAAAAATCAAAGTTCATTGTTTAGGTTTATTCTCACCACCATTAGCTGACATCACAGCTGTTCTCACAGATTCCCATATAAACACAATGTAGTTACAATTAAAAAGCAGCACATTACCCTCCCAATAAAATTAAAAATAAATAAGCAAACCCAAGTTCAAAAAACAGATGCATGCAAAGACAACAGAATATGTGAACAAAAACTACCAGATGAGTAAAGTGAGACAGCTTTACGGACAGGCAGGTAACATTAAGAACTGCACAGGACAGTGATGTTTCATTTTTTTTTTTTTTTTTAATTTAATGACAACAGCACTTTCTACAGACAGAATTGCAGAAGAATATTTTGTAAAAACACACATGTTGAAGTGCACACACATTGATTACAAAGCAAGAGGCACCTTCCATTTTGGCAAGTCCTCAACCAAACAAACTAGAGCATCGTTACGCTATTCTACACAGATTGCAGACGAGAACCTAACCAGTGTTACTGGGACCGGGGTTTGTTGTTAGCACTAATTAGTAGAGTTAATAGCAACATGTGAAGCAAATAGGGTTACACTGAGCAGATATCCAAATATATATCCATATACAGTGGTGCCACTTTTCAAGATTAATTCACTTGTTAGAGAGACAGATGTGTTAAACAAAGTACAAAGATAACATTGCCTTTTCTATAGCTTACTCAATCCTTTAGCGCCAAGTACATTTCACATATGGAATATCTGGATCATTCCCGAGTTGATAATTCAACAGTGGAGCAGCATACGTGCCTGCAGGAGCTTGATAAATAACATCTACATTTGCAAAAGTAAAATACAGTTAAATTAGGACAGAGTCCATTACATGCATAATACAGTAGTGCTCATCTTAAATAAAGTCTAGCTTCAGAGGAACATCTCAATACATATGGCTGTACCATAATCAGCAGTGCAGTACACAGTCTAGGACAGACTAATCGTGAGGCGGGTAAGGCTGGGTATCATGGGGGAAATAAATAAATAAATAAAAAATATGACTACTCTCAATACCCTTCTCTTGCAAGTTTGGTTTTCTTATGCAGAAGGGTGAAGTTTCTGTGTCATATTTAGATAATACATGCCATCTGCCTTTTTCTGCACAGACAACATCATATTAATCAGTATAAATGCTGTATAAAAAGAAATTAGCATTCTCATGTGTAAGAGTGCAACATTTTTAAACATAATGATACTGTTTGAGGCCTGAAAGTTGATGCCAATATGGAAAAAAGTGGTATAGTACCTAAAGGAATTGTTCTTTTTAACACCCAGCCCCAGAGGATATGGTGAGGTAGAGGGTAATAGTGTGAGCGGGTTGTGATATAAGGCAAGTTAGGACTTTTTTAGGCACTAGATCCCACTATAAAGATCCAGCTCCTAAACCTTCACTAGTGTATCATAGGTGGTTACCGATGCATTGATTGAAAGATGACGTATGACCAAGATACAGTCTAAACTATTTCACTTCCTGATAAACGCATTTAGTTAAGTGATTACTTACAAAAAGGGAGTAAACAAAAGGTACATTTCAATCATATAGCAACATTTACGACTGTTGGCAAACAGGGAAATTAAGAGAAACATGATCGACAGAAAGACCTCCACCTGCAATTCTTCACTTTCTCATCAGTTGCCAATTATCTTACTTTTACCTTTTCTTGGATTACATTCTTTTATATTGTTCTGTTCTTATACTGCTTATATCTTGTTCTTTGTACCTCGCTACTTTGCATTAGACCGGAGACAGACACATCGAGCATTTTACAGCACGTTGCGCTGGGTATGACTGTGTATGTGGCCAATAAAATCTGACTTGATTTGATCATTTTTTCCCTTATCAGTGCTGTCCCCTATTCCTCTGAGTACTAGCTGCCATGTGGAGTCCTTTGACAAATAGTAACTGTTTCATCACCCTCTGCATATGTCTCCAAATTAGATTCCAACTTTTACAAAAATGAAATTAATAACGCTGAGTTGTTCAGCGCTCCAGCAGTATCGCACAGTTATCTCATGACTGCACTGAGATATCTCCATTGCTACGACTGAAGATTAAAGCTATACTTTACATGGTTCTTCTAATTCACATCTTTGTGTCAACTGCTACATAAGTGGCTCTAACTAAAATTAAATGTACCACTTTACTTAAGGTATACATCTATAAAGTATTACTGGGCAGCAGGTTGGCAAAGTCACCCAGTCTTTAAACAAGAGGACCCTGGTTCAAGCTCCATTCTTTGGATTGAACGAAGGTGATGTCCTAATTCATCTGCTGCTCTCATTTAGTGCAAATTAACAATGTGTCCAACAGTACATTAAGCTTAAACTCAGATTGCAAACAAAGTCAAAGTGCTCAGATAAATTTAAGAATACTGTATGTCTGAAAATAATCAGGTATGATAGGGAAAGAAGTTAAAACCAAGGAGAAACATTGTCCAATCGCTTTGAATAAAAAGTTAGCACAACCAAGAAAAGTTACCATGTTATAAGGCTATTCTAAATGCTTCTAATTCCCTGTATAACATTATAACATGTAATATTTGTACTATATACCTTAAGTAAAGGGTCACCAGCAAAATGCTACATTAAAAAAACGTGTCTTCATTATAAACAGGATAAAACTGGTTCAGTAGGAGGTTAACACATTAAAACTTTACCACTTCCCAAAACCGGTATAGACAAAGTAGATGCACGAATAGAAAAAAGAAAAATAGATAGACTTAAAAAAAATAATACAAACAGACAGAAATACTTTACAGGTGTCCAGGATGTTCTACTCGTTTTGTTTGGTTACCTGTACAGTTGCAATCATTCTTGAAAACTTAAAAGAAAAAGTGGTGCAATGATTTCCCGAGGTCTCTAGGTTGTCTTAATAAATAACATGCAAATTTAAACATATATATTAAAAAAAATGAGCAAATAAACACGATGAGTATGTCTGGAGCCTAAAATTGCAGGCTGCGGTTTTGGTCTGATGTGGCTACCATCTCAAACCTTGCAATGTTAGTAGTATTAGTGAGAGGATGAAGGATTTTGAATGCATGTTTGCATTAAACTTGCGTTAAGATGCACTTAGGGCTTTGGCAGCAAGGCAGTGGACACAGGCAGTTATGGAGGAGATATTAAAGGCAAATGCAGACAGAGGGGAAAGATTCAGACAAAAACACGCGGGCAAGAGATTTGATTAGTCAGGCACAAAGAGACAAACTGTGACATGGAGGCAACAAGAGGGAAGAGAGGGGAGGACACCAGACTGTTAAGACAAAGGTTTATGAAATACTATTACAGATTATACAAATACAATTTATATGAATTCATCACCCCAGCACACATTATGTGACAGGCCTTTAGACTGCTAAGTTGAATTTTTATAAGGCTGTGATCCAATTTGAAAAACGTCAAAGTTGGCAGTCTTGCATTGTGGTCATTCTGCTGAATTCAGTCCTGTTACAATGTGTATGTGGGTAATACAAAGACATGAAGGGCAGAGGAGGAATTCATAAACAATGTGAGACTGAGGGAGGGGAGGACAGGTGATGTTAGTAGATTAATGCGGAGAGCCCAGGCAGCTGGTTTGGACACTGGGAGAGAGGACCTGCCTGGTCACTGGACCGGTCGATTCTCTTCAACCTGTACGAGTGGTCGCCTACGGCATGAAGGGATTGAAAGAGACAAAGTGAGAGAGGCTCTTTCTCATCAAACCTTCTTTTGTCCCCCGTGACACATTTGAAGTGATAGCTGATAACCAAACAAAACATAAGAGTGCCAAAAAAACACCCTATCAGTTTTCTTGCCAGCCAAAGATCAATCAAATTATGACTGACGAGAATAAGGCAAAAGCCCCAACGTTCATTGCTGTGTTGCTGTTTTAAATTTATGGCACGAGTGATGCCAATCTCAAAATGTAAAGATATTCTCTGTGTCTGTGTTCTTGAGAAGTTCATTCTTTCTTTCAAAGAGAGAGAGAGAGAGAGAGAGAGAGAGAGACAGGATGAGAAGACAGACAAATTGACAGGTGTGGTTTGTGACTGTATATATGTGTGTGTGTGTGTGTGTGTGTGTGTTACCTGGGAGATGGTGACGCCCGTCAGTTTCTCCACTGTCTCTGGGAGGCGTGTCATGATGTCCAGCACTTCCCCAGTCAGTTTGGCTGCACCCACCTCTGCACCTCCGCTGGAAATCATGGTAACCTTTTGGGCTTCCGACAGAGGCTTGCTGATCTCCTCTGCAATCTGGTGAAGGACAAACGGAGTTACATTAAAAAATAAACTATAATCAACCCTTTACTTCAGTTTAATTCATATGTACCTAAAACAGAAAGGACAATTTGAAGCAACAAAGTGAGTGACTATGAACACCTGGAGTAGCCAATATTGGTGGTTGACTTATGTGATGGTATGCATGTTAATGAATGAAACTTTTACTCAATAAATGAACACAAAAGTAATCCTGACTACAGGCTCTGTAGACTGTATACACACTGTATAATGCACACTGCAAAGATAATGCCAGAATTTAATAACGTTTAAACAGTGCTGAGAATATATTATGATATTAGCACCATTTCTGGAGAAAATAAGAGATGAATTCATTTCCGTATTTCTTTAGTCCCGTTCATGTTCAGATAAGTTGATGTGCTATGACTGAGTTATTGACGACAACTTTCATTGCATTCGTTGACACATTTTTTTTCTCTCTTATCCTGTTTTTCTTGATTTACATCTAGCATTTATGAAAAGTCCTATAAATAAAGCTTTTTAACTAGGACCACAACTGGGACGGAAACAGGGACGGATATGGAGCAAAAGTTAAAAATACCCACAAGCAGCACTGTTATATAAAATTACAGAAGTCACCCTAAATATTATATAAAAATGTCAGTGAGGACTGATAGATATCACGTCTCACCAGCGGCAGTTTCTCCAGCAGCATGTCCACCATGGCTCCCTCCTTGTACTGCTGGAAAGCCTCTGCCTTCTTCGACATCTGCTCTGCCTCTGCACGCCCCTTTGCCTCCACCGCGAACGCCTCAGCCTCACCCTTCATCTGAGGCACGAAAAAGACCACAGGTTTCTTTTTCATCATTTGAAAACAAAACCAAATGAAATAGCGATGTCAAAAGTTTGGATGAGTTTGAGTTGGGATTCTGTTTTTGCCATCTGTGACTTGCCTTGATGGACTCGGCTTCAGCCTCTGCCTCCATGATCAACCTGAGCCTGGAAGGAGACACAGACATACAGAGAGTCAGACAGACAGGTGACGGACAGATGGAGAGACAGATTTATACAGGGTGGTGCAGCCAGGCAGTGCTTACAGCAGGTAGACACACACCTTCCCAAACAGCCTACACATTCAAACATCTGCCTGACAAGCATCTCACCCTGCTAGGTCTAACAGAAGTCACACATTGTGACCTGTTTAAAGTCAGCCACCATCTAACTTAAGAATTAGACAGTGTCTTCTCTGTTCTGCAATTCTATAAGATGAGGAAGTACGGGTGTCTGTTCTTTATTTTTAACCTAGATGTTTTTCCTTTTAATGTGAGCTAGCACTAGGATAGCTGCCAAACTGTGTAATAATTACATGGCAATAAAAAGCCGAAAGTTGAATGTTACTTAAATTGTCAGGCAAAGTGAGGCCAGTGAGTAGAATGAATATGTCTGCACCAAAAGTCCAAGCTGAGTATTGAATTGGAAAAAGTGTTACAGTACAAAAAAAAAAAACAGGTGCTATCAGATAAAGAGGATAACAAGCTATATGATGGAAGTTTGCTGTGTTAGTTATACTAATGTCATACATAACTGATCTCCTTAGGAAAACTTTGTTCTTTTCTTCATGCTTCCATTTTTCTTCTAAGGTCAGCCTTAGCTACTGAAAAAAGCCTGGAGCTTGGTGTCTTTCTCAAAGACACTCCAGCAGGGTAGTCCAACTAAAAGACAGTGTCCCTACTTGCTATTCCCCCTGCAGGCCAGTAAGATGAACAGCAAGTGAAAGTGAGGTGCTAAAACTCACCGCTGAGCCTCAGCCAATTTCTCCAGGCGGAACTTCTCAGCCTCAGCGGGTTTCTTCACCTTGGCCTCCAGCTCCTTCTCCCTGCGGGTGATCTCCTGCTCCTGCAGCATGATCTGCTGGGTCCGCTCCACCACCTGCACCTGCATCTTCTCCTCCTCGATGCGCTGTTTGGTCTTTGCCACCTGGCAGGGGAGAAAGAGAAAAAAAAGAACAGTAGACAAATGAGATGCTGCTTGCAAAATGTGTTAGTGACTGCTCAATTAAGAACCCTAAGTTACAGCTTATCTTTAAAAAGGCACCAATTTTTCTTAGGTGTAATTTTTTTCACATCAGAGTGGACATTTGCGGAAAATATCTGCTGTTACAGTGTTTTTAGCTGAGCTGCACTGATGCAAATTCAAATAAGATACTGACAAACACTGAAAGAATCTCATTTTTAAAATCAATTAATTATTTACTACTATTCTCACAATCTGGGAGGAAAGGGTTGGAAGTACTGGTAAAGAAGTGGCTTTGATGCAGCAGTGCTTTGTTACATAGAATTCATTTATCTATATAAAATAATCTTCAAGCTTTACAATGACAATCTGTGAGATTCTTGATTTGTTGCTAATGGGAAATGAATTCCCCTGTCAGCTAAAAAAACATACTCCCTGCCTTGATGCTCTCCATTGATGTTATTACTGTTGTGTACCTGAAGCTGGTAGGCCATCTCAGACTCAGCCTTCTTGGTGTTGACCTCAATGTCGTAAGCAGCCTTCTTCAGCTCATAGTCCCTCTGGGCCTTCGCCATCTCTATCTCATTCTTGTACTGAGCCGAGATCTTCTCCTGCATCGCATGGGCCTCCTGCAGAGGGGGAACGGCGGGAAGAAAGAGGAAGAAAGACGAACAGAGAGGCAGGGAGGAAAACAGAGAGAGAAGGGGTAAAAACAGGATAAAGAGCTGACAGATACTAAGAATAGCAAAATGGATTTAGACAAATTTCGCTGACGATTAATAGAAAGTTATGTAACTGACTGCGCTAAAAAACGAAGAGGGCAAACACAGACATAACTGGCCGGCCTTATTCTCTGTGGCAAAAAGTGGCTATCACACTAGAAGAAAAAGAATGAATGATGACTGTGCTTTGATTCCAAGGTTTAATAAATAATGCATGAATTACATATTTAGTTTTATCTTGGGAAGCCATGAAAATTCAGCAATTTTGTGTGTGAAGCTCTGTATTTTGCATAAATTCAGTTTAACTAACTGTTAAATCTATTTTTGACATCTCCACCAGCAATTAACTTCTTCATGATTCCCCTCTGTGACTGATAGATATTCATCTATATTTATTTTAAAGATCAATACATCATTGTCAAATTTATTTTGTTATCTTGGTGCAATGACTGTGAACACACGACACCATGGTGGAGAAGACTGGTGACAGCTGATGCTGCTTGTCCTCAGTTTCCCTCTTTGGTTTTTGTTTTGTCTGGAAGTAATTTTTTACATCAGCCTTCCACTCTTTCCACCATCTGCCAGCGTAATCAACCTTGAAATTTAGCTCTGTTTGCACTGGAGGAACAGCGCCCTCTTCCTGTTGTTGGACATAAAGCAATCTAGCAGTTCCCCACCAAACTCAGTCCAGTGGCACAGAATGTAAAATGCAGAACAGAGGCTGATAGAGGCTTACAGTTTTGTTGGCAGGGGTCTTCTTTGTTTACAATAATTACATAAATGGCTGTAATATTAATTCATTGATGTTATACTGCTACAGGTAGCACCTTTTAAAGAGAAAAAAAAATCATCAGATGGGGAAATGGCTAATGCTGGTGTTGTGATAGCTTTTATTTTTGGTTTTGCTGTTATTTGCTGTTAAAAATAAATAAGTGATATCTCACCCTGATAACAGCATCTCTCTTATTCTGGGCCTCTCCGATGCGAGCATCTTTCTGAACCTGCGCAGTGCGAGCCTTTCCCAGGGAGTGGAGGTAGTCCTGGGTGCCAGAGAGACAAGAAGGAGGAAAATATAGAATATTCAAGCAAAACAATTATAACTGAGTGACACAAATTTCCTTTTGACATGTATTTTTCTTTAACATCTACTGGCAGAGAGAAATGGAAAGCAGCGAGAGAGTAGTCAGTACAGTGGATTTATCTGCTTAACATATTTTCCAGGTTGGTGAAACCAACACCAGCCACTACCTGATCATCGTGAACATCTTTTAGCGTGTAGCTGACAACACTGATGCCCATGTTGACCAGGTCAGACGAGGCCACCTTGAAGACCTGTTCTGAAAACTTCTTACGGTCCTTGTAGATCTCCTGTAACAAGAAGGACAGGATGCTGGGAATATGTTTGCAACCCAGCTAAAGCAAGACAGTTTTTTTTTTCATTTGTTTGTTTGGTTTCTTGATGTTGTTTTGTTTGATGCAGAATTCTATGTCTACACCTCCACAATCAAATGATCCATGTAATGTAAAAAAATACACACAACACTACCTGGAACCTAAACAATGAAATGTTTCCAATGTAAAAAAATAAATAAATAAATAAAATAAAATTACAAACAAAGCAAGTGACCGTGTTTCTAAGGGGGAGCTTCCATCACCTCCACAGTCAGGTGGGCAATGATGGCCCTCTGGTGTCCCTCCAGCGTCTCCAAGGCGATGTGAGCGATCTCCGCCTCCGACTTCCCCATGAACATCTGGCAGGCCGCAGCCAGCATCTGCTTGTTCTGGCCCTGGATCTTCATCTGCGAGGAAAAAACCCAACATGATTATCAGACAGAATGCGGTGAGATGGTTATAGTCCGGTGGGTTGGGCGTGGCACTCACACTGACAGAGTTAGAAGTTTAATTCATGGAACAACAGATGATTCTGGGTGTGAACAAATTCATGGTACCATCGAAATACCATGACACAGAACTTAGCTTTCACTCATTCTGGTCACATATGTTAAAAGTCTTTAATGCTTTATAAATGCAAATGACCGCGATATGATAGGAACTTTTTGTGTAAACTCCAAAATGGCCAGGATATTGTAATAATCACCCAAAACTCTTTTCAGGTTTCCCACACTCTCTTGGAAAGTCAAATTCAAGGACTTTAAAATGCCCATGGCCTTGTTTGGTGAAATTCAAGGACTTTGGCATGGAAATCCGGTATGATTTGAGGAAAGGAATGACGCTCATCACAGAGCCCTCGATTTTTATTCATCAGCTTGTCTAGCCATGACCTTGTGAAGAAATCTTTCATTTTAAAACTCCTGCCACATGAAAGCAAATCTTTTTTTCCGCAGGGTTTTCCTCAGGGTGTTGGCCCAGGGAGCTGCGGCATATTGATGAACTCTATTTAAAAACTCAAGTCCTTTCAAAGCTATGAATTAATTTTCATAGATAGAACCTTATTTGAAATGTAGCCTAATCCACAAACTCTCAAGGATTGCAAGGCCAATTTCCAAGGATTGGTTCTCTACAAGAATATATAAACAAACCTAACAGCTGTACCCATTTTACCAAATTTACCATCATCTGGCTGGTGCCTGATAGTTACTTTCCTGCTGATGATACATAGAAACTAATGGACTTTGGTCTACACTGTTCCCTCTCCAGGCTTTACTCGTGCAGCAGAAACACAGAGCTGGTGTCTGGTGCCTGTCCTGCAGACCTGAGCTATGCCGGTGACAGAGATGGGCACTCCATGGCGGGTGTAGACTTTATCACTCTTCACATTCAGAGTCAGAGTGTTCAGGGAGATCCTGAAGACGGGGAGAGAAGGAGACACACAGGAGACCTTAGTTATTGATTGATTATTCACTGTGTTGCGCATTACAGTGTTAAAAAAAAAAAATCTGGACTTGCAGTCTTTGTTGCTGCAGTGATCGATTTTCCTTGAAGGGATCAGGAAATCTAATCTTAATTTTTGTACTGGTAAGGGTGTCTGCCAAATGCCTAAAATGTAAAATCTAAATGAAAGTCCCACATGCAGCAAACTCAGAAATAAAACTTATGACTGCAGATTAATTCTTGCCTTTGTATCTGCTGAAAACATGGGATGACAAACACTCGGCCTCCAGCTATCATCATGGGAGGAGAGCGACACAGCCCTGGGAAAGAAGGCAGAGGAGTTATACGCTCTAAAAGCAGGTTAGCAATACTTTAACACGTAACTAGGACTGGACGATATGGCCAGCCTTTCAAAATGTTTTTTCTTCCCTAACTTTGACTACGTGACAATTTCTCAACTTATTTCCATGACAAAATCTTGATAATACTGCTACATTGCAATCGTGAAGAGTTTGATTAACACAATTAAAAAACTGGACTTTAGATCTGAAAAAAGAAAAATGTTGGCCAGATATTAAATTTCATTACAAAGTAACATTTACATTAATGACTACCTTTATTGTATTTTCTTTTGTTTCAACTTTTATTTTACCTCGAAAGAAAACTGAGGAGGTATGCTCATTTGCTATGGTGTAACAAAAAAGTAAATGGTCAAATAACATATAAAGTGTTTTCCTATATTTCCCGTCTTGGAAAGCCTATGTGTTGTTTGGACGCTGTAAAGGTCAAGCTGCACACACACACACACACAGATACAGAAGACAAGTTGTTACCTGACACCACCATTGCCTCGTTGGGTCCACAGGTGTAGAACATGCTTGGTGATTCTCCCTCGCACTGAAAAACAGAGAAACTAGTCGAATAACGTACAAAAATAGCCACCATCCCAACTGTGTCTTCAAAATCGCCGATGCACTGATGCTGATGCACCACCTTGCAGAGGAAAAATCCTGGGTGGGGTATATGTCGGTGAGGACTGTAGCTCCTGTTACAGCAGCTAAATTATTTTTAAATTATTTACTTATGTTAATTATCATCATTTTTATAACAAGACCACAGAATCAATCATTAACCCTCTATGCTCACCCACCCAGCTCTTTCCAGCAAGGATGGAGCCATCATTTCAAAAGTGAGAGGGATGGAGTAATCAGGAGAGAGACTTTTTTTATTTTATAATTAAAAATATATCAACAAGTTTGTTTCACTTTTATCTTTTATTGTGTGTATAGACTGAAACCTTAAGAAAATTTGCTTTATTTATTTTTGTCTTTCTTTTTATTTTTGAGGGCACATTTGTGGTAGTTATCTTGTAAATTAATCTAAAATACACTGTATAATTATAAATGGTGTTCTTATATTTTTTCTCTTTTTTTCCCCTTTTAATTTCCCAGACTTTTGTTCTAGTTTGGGAAATGTTTTGGTCATTTTCTTTTTTCTTTCTTTCCGTCTTTCCTTTTTTTTTTATTCCTCTCTTTCAGTTTGCTTAGCTTAAAAAGGTTAAATGGCGATGAAAGGCCAGCTTTAATACACACTCTCACACACACACACACACACACACACACACACACACACACATACATATGCACACACATAGGACACCACCACCAAATTAAATGCAGCACAGATGAGGCAGGGATTAACTATTTAGTGAATGGATTAACTGTAAGAATTTGTATGTGGAATAAAGTGCGGGGGGACAGAAGGTCTGGTCCAGAAGTGAGGGTGGGGGACGTGGCCCCCTAAAGCCCCCCTGCCGCCCCCATCCCCGGTGTCCGCTACGCCCCTGCTTCCCAGAATTAAAAGGAGTGGTGGTAACCTGAGAGTAGCTCAGCAGGCCATACAAACTAATGTAATTTACACCAATCTTACGCAGCAAAATCCGCAAGAAAAGCCTATGTAGGAATAGCACTGTAAACCGCATTGTAATCACCTAATTTCTGGGGAGTAAGCCAGCTCGCCTCAGTATAATGTGTAGCAGCACTCACTGGCGGCTACCTAGCTCTGTGACCATCTAGCACAATGAATAAGACACAGCACAATTTGTGTTTACAGTCGTCAAGGATGCGGATAGAGGAATTAAGAGGTGCACTTACCGAGTATTAAATAAACGCAGTTGTTTTGGAAAGAGTATGGTGGACAAAAAATATATATTGTAAAATAAAGAGCGGCCTGGTTTTGCTGTAAGTGATGTATTTTTATCCAGCTGACGTTTGGGTTGGATCAGCCGGTTGGGCAGCGGACTGCAGATCAGAGGCTTGCGTCGTGCACGCCCATCAGCCAACTGGCTGCTTCCGCCATCTAGCGGCCTGTTGGGGAACTGCTGGTAACAACATCTCTGCCAGGGAATTACGCCTCCTCTTAAATTATTCTCTATTTTATTTTTCCTTTTTATGGATGCAAAACAAAGTCAAAATATTATCTAGAACATTCTCCACCCCCAGACTCACTCCCTATTTTTTTTTTATTTTTTTATTTTTTAACTCTTTTACTCTGCATGATTTTGCATTGTTGTTCATTGGTTTATTGGCTTTGTTTTGTTTTGTTGTTTTATTGTAATTTGCTTTTCCGTGTAAATGACATTGCAACTTTGTTTAGAAGTGCAAATAAAGTTGTTATTATTATTAGTTGTCATGATTGTTATGATCCAAATAATAAAAAAAGAAAGAGAAGCAATTTAAAATCTGAATGTACCAACTACAAATGAAAAGAGGACTGTAACAAAACTGTAAATAAACCTGTAGATATACATGCACGGGTGTTCCAGACAAAAGAGTAAAAAGAAGAAAAGCAACCAGACTAATTCAGAAAAAGTCAGCACATGTATATTAAAAAAAAAGATGAAGGGCAAGAGCTCAGCACTGGCCAGGTAGCCCTCAGGCCTGCTGTGGAGTGAGGAGGGGAGACTCTTCATCAGACTCTTCCTCAGTCAGGGGGTGTAAAGAGGTTATGGTGGCTTTCACAGTTTCTCCCAGAAAACCTGATTTCCTCTGGGTAAAGAGAGTTCACCGGGTCTCTCAGGCGCTGGATGACGGGGGGAAGGAGTGGCTGATGAGCTGTTCAGCCAGAAGTGGTGATGAAGCCAAGACTGGCCTCATGTTGTGTAGGAGCTGCACAGTTATTCATCTGGACCTTAGACCGCACTTCTGTGGCTTGATGACGCAACACGGCGGTCATGGTGCAGGCATGTGAGAGTGAACATGTGTGAAGGCTACACAACAGGACAGAGCAATTATTTACCAGTCTATTCTATTCTATTCTATTCTATCCTATTCTATTCTATTCTATTCTATTCTACCCACTGGAATGACAGCAGGCCTGTGGCTGGTTTGTAAAACCAACACAACTCTATAATTTCACAGTAAAATACGCCAAGAAATACAAACCACATTCGGCCACTTCTATTCTGTTCTGTTCTGTTCTGTTCTGTTCTGTTCTGGTCTGGTCTATTCTATTATTGTTGTAATAAAAACAAGTCTCTGGTCTAATTTGAACATCTGACTTATTTTCTTTTCTATTATATTCCCTAATTCCCTAGTGATTACAGTAGAGAACCTATAGATTATTCTCTTCTCTTCTCTTCTCTTCTCTTCTCTTCTCTTCTCTTCTCTTCCATTCTCTTCCATTCTCTTCTGTTGTATTGCACCAGTAATAATAACAGTAGTTAATAAAACAGCCCAATTTTATTTTATAATAATTTAGTTGAACAGAATAGGTCACACCTATTCTATTCTATTCTATTCTATTCTATTCTATTCTATCATTGCTATAATAAAAACAAGCCTATGATCTAATTTGACATACTATTTATTTTCTTGTCTGTTATATTCCCCAAGTTTTAAGTTCAAAGTGCTTAAAGTACAGAGCTTATAGACTATTCTATTCTATTCTGTTCTATTCTATTCTATTCTATCTATTCTAGCCCAGTTTTCTTCTCTACTATTTTATAATTTAGTGCTATTTAGTTGAACAGAAAAGGTCACACCTATTCTATTTTTTATTTTTTATTTATTTATTTATTTGTGAGAGGCACAGCAAGGTTTAATGCAACATTTAAAATTTAAAGTCATGTCAGATTGACTGTAAATACCATCTGCCAACTGGGGAGAAAGATCCATGTCAGCACTCTGGCGGTGATAAGCCTACAAGTGGGATATGGGATTTTTTTTTCTCTATTCTGTTTTATTCTCTATGCTGTAATGACATCAAGCTTCTGTTTTAATTTGAACAGCATACTTATTTTCTGCTCTGTTCTATTATTTTATTTTTAAGCTCGTTTTTAATTTTTAGGTACTTATTTTAGGTCAGAGTGATGTTATATTGGAGAGCCTATTCTATTCTATTCTATTCTATTCTGTTCTATTCTATTCTATTCTATTCTATTCTATTCTATTCTATTCCACTCCGCATTGTTCCATTCGGGATAATGGGGCTCCAACGGGGCAGTGATGACAGAGCTCGGCACTCCCTCTCCTCTTCCGGTCCGTGCTTTCGTGACAAGAAAACCCCATCGGTTAAAAAAAACCTCACCAATTGGCCAATCATCGTCGGAGCTGCGACTGCAACAGCCAATGGGAGGCGCGGATCGTGTGACGGCCGCGTCCCGCAGCTTTGGCCCTGCCTGCCGGACTCGGCCGGCCGCGCCGTCTGTCTCTCTGGTCAGTAGGTCAGGCGCACCGACGCAGAGACGCTCCGCAGCTCCTCCACAGTTCACTGACAGCAAGCAGCTCCGACAGCCATCATGAGGGAAATCGTGCACATCCAGGCCGGCCAGTGCGGGAACCAGATTGGTGCGAAGGTAAGATGAGCTTCATTAAAGAAAAAAAAAGAAAAAAAAAGTTTATCTTGTTTGAATATTACTGCTGTATTTGTTGTTAATTAGAGTTCAGACTCCACGGTGTCATCTGAAAACTTTCTTATAGTTCTTTGTCTTGACATGTGTATCCTGTGTAGCCTAGTGCAGAAAATAATTGATTCAGATATAAAATGCAAAAATCAAAGTATTCATTTAAAGTGAAGTATTTAATCTCTCATTCCTTTCCAAACAAAACACCACAGAGGATTTTGCGTGCTCGCCGTGCGTTCACCTGGGCTGTGGCTCGCAGACATAACGGGACTAGAAACTCATTGTTCCCCATGCCTTTAGGTTTCATGTTGACTCAACTATCCAATTAAACCTTTCAGCTCCATTCATCTTCAGCTTGTTTATTTTTCACTATGAATCAGGAAGGAAAACGATAACTCATGTCCAAGTTGAACCAGAGGTCACGGATACGCACAGCTCGTCAAAATATGGGGGGCAAAGTTTGGGTCTTCTGCTTCCTTATTGGCACTGATTTATTATTATTGTTATCATTTTATTGTAAGCTGCCTTTGAAAAGGACTGTAGTCTTACTCATAACCCTAAAAAGTTGTGTGCACTGATTTCACAATAAAACTTAAAGATATCATGCACGAGGTAAAAATATATGACACAAAAATACTGAAGAAATTGTTGTTGTTAAAGAAAAAGAAAATTAGGTGTCATTAAATCACTGTAAAGTGACTACTGAGTGATAACCCTGATAACTGTAATAACATGAAGTACAAAAAGGTTTGTCAAATCATGAATGAGTGCCATATACATACTTATATTCCCTGTTGGAATACTGTAGTTTGATAAATAATATTTCCCATGTTGGCTGTAAGTCTAAATATCTGAATCAAATAGCAGCTCTGGGGTGTGGGATTGTTGACAAAACAATAACTCAAATCATTGATCCATTATTAATGAGGCCGGCCAGACTTGAGCGGAGATGCAGGGCCAGCTGCTGTCTTGGCTGCCTGGTGAAGTGAATTCTTTGTTACTTAGAAAAGAGCAGAAAAAAAGAAAAGAGTGAAAAGAAAGGAGAAATTTGCTGAGGCAGAGGAGAGGAACGCAGCAACACAGGAGGGGGAGAGGGGGATGGGGAAAAGATAACAAGTGGCTCAGTGTCTGGTCTGAAAGCACAGATGAGGTCATTTAAATGGCTGCTTTTCCAGTCAGTGTATCACATGGATGAACTCCGGGGCCCCAGATAAAAAAGGGCCCTGAAAGTCCCTGGGTACACATGCAGATACATTTATAATTTAAAGGGTTAATCTGTGATTTCTTTCTTTTTTTTTGCCACACTTTTGGTGCTCGGTACTCATTGCTGTGCTCTTTCTGCACTTCCCAGAGATCACCTGTCAGTCAAACAGAGTGGCCATCCCTGTTACTTTTACTTTTCTCCTTTTTCCTTGGATTTCCTGTTGATGGAGTTTGAATTTCTGTAGTTTGTCTGTCATACTAAGTAGTACCCAGTTAGTATGAGTCTTTGTCTGCTGCTGGAAACATTAAACACATCTCTTCTTGTGCACCACAGGACTTTTACTTTCCTGCAGGAAAGACCTCGCAGACACTGAGACGCTGTTTAGAGCAGCATATGTAAAACTCTGGGGGGCAAACTCTCCCTGGAAGAGCAAGTACAGCCCAGCTACGTCCCACTGCATTGTACTCTGAATTGTACAAATTCTGAGAATCAGACAAACATTTCTTACTTCACAGATTGCTCACTAAAAAGCACTTGCAGTGTTAAAGTTACACATCTTGAGAAGATGCATTGGGCCCATTACATCTAGGTACTGGAATCTAGCCTAGGTCACTAACCGAAGTAACAACTTAAATAACATTTTATATGGGCGTATGCCAGTTTTCCAGGTAGATTTTCCCACCTGAGGCGTGACCGTAGTTAAAAATGGCCTCTATGGAAACGAGGTCAACAAGTTTTATTATTATTTGCCTTATCTGTCTGAAGGGTGGGCGCTGGGTGGGTACTTGACCGGGCAGATCAACATGTTTTGGGTCAAATGGCAGTGCAGGGAGGGTCACCCAGAACAGACTTGCCCTGTGGCTCTTAGCAGTGTAACAGCAGGCATGGCCACAACATATGGGGTGACTCAGACTCTACTCAATAGCAAGCCCTGATCAGTGAAGACAAGTGTATTTACAGAGACTTAGTGAGGCTGAGGTCATCCTCCTGTTTCACAATGGATTAACTCTGCCTAAATTCAACCCTTAATCTAATCTAATTCCAAACTAAATCTGTTTATATCCATTACATTGATAGTTAACATTGTTAACATGTTAATGAAAACATATAGAGGTAGTCTCTGACAGACTAGCACCCATTTATCTATTTTCAGGGTGTGGTGACTCCATACCAGTGGTTGCTTATGTTGGTGATTCAGGAACTGAGGTTATCGCTCTGCATGTTTAAATAAATAGCCTCAGTGCCATGTCTCAGATTTGTAAATTACATTTTTTAATATTGCTTTTAGTTCATCAGCCTACGTTTAGTGTTTTCCAAACAGCACTGATGAGCAGCCTCGCCCGCTTAGTTGCCATAGTGATCGAACAGAGGTGACCGAATGGGCAGCCAAAGATAGTGAGGTGACAGTAGAGAGGGGATTAAACGACAACATTTTCCTGCTCACACACACACACACACACACACACACATACACACAGACACACACAGACACACACACACCTCTCTGTCTTTGTCTCTTTGATTTTCTCTCTGACTGTCTCTCCCTCCTCCTCCTCACTCTCTCACTCCAACACTCCC
This sequence comes from Myripristis murdjan, assembly GCF_902150065.1. Lineage (NCBI taxonomy): Eukaryota > Metazoa > Chordata > Actinopteri > Holocentriformes > Holocentridae > Myripristis > Myripristis murdjan. Next base: position 7,870,849 of record NC_043990.1, read on the forward strand.
TGGCACAGATTAGGGTCAGTTGATTGAGTTGGTGTGACAGTCTGTGCTCGTGCCCTAACTAAGTTTGGCGTTAATGTCTTAGCTTGTAGACACGAGGCCGGCTGAATCCTCTGAGAAAGCTGTGCTCTAGCTGACCCCCCTCTGAATGTACCGTCCAAGTTCAGGTTTCTCAAACAGTTGCCACTCGCTGCCATTCGCAGCTGCCAACGTGCCAGTTGCATAGTTCAGTTTTAAAAGAATCCTGGTTGTGGCCAGAATGTTTCAAGTTAAAATCCCTGATCCAGCTGAGAAAATCAAAGTGAATAACCCACCCATCCTTTGACCACTACCATTTAGATGCCTTTGAGCAAGGCACATCCTTGAGAGCCAAAACTGCTCCAGTGGAATTGCTCAGTGGAAAAATTGTGGTTCAACTGGGGTGTGTGTTGTGTGTGTAAGTGTATGAATGTGAAACATGTTGGTGCTTCAAAATAGCATACATGTTGAACAAACTGGTCTCTGGATAAATAAAAACCAACCCTAAAAAAATGCACTTGTAATCTTTTATTGGAGCATACATAACTATTAGTCATTTGCTTTTATTTTATTTATTTAAAACTACATGATTTTGAGATTTCTGCTGTGTAAATACTCATCTCAGATTCATTGCTGGTTTTTTTTGCTGTACCTCCATTACATTCTGCTCTTGTGGTTTTCTCCTGATCCCATCCTTGAGGAGTTATTTTTCTGAAGCACCCTTATAGAGCATTTTCATGAAGGCAGAAAAAAGGCAAGAGCTCCATGAGACTTGCACATGATCTGTTCGAGCGCCGGTGCTGTGTAATTTCTTTAAAGCATTTGATGTTGTGCCACTACTACATTTAAAGAAAGATTTTTCTGCAGTTTCATTTTGCACCAGCTGTTTTTTTTTTTTTTTTCTTTCTTTTTTGGCTGCCTCATGTTCGTTCCAGCTGTGATGTGGATCAAAGCTAGAGCTCCTTCTCATTTCAAATAGTCCTCAGATTGGAAAAAGGCTGGCTGCACTGGTGACAGGTCAGGGCTTGCTTGGCCACTTAACACGCGGTCAGACACGCATACACCACATGATTCAGTGAAGACGAGCTTTAAATGTGCATAGCAAACGATCAGGAACACAGACACAGAGATTATAGTTCAGCACAAGAGAGGGTATTTACTGCAGAATACCTTCTTTCACGCGCTCAGATATTTAAAGAGAGAAGCGCCAGCCTTGCAAATGGGGTTTCAGAGCGTACAGCTGTTTTTAGGCAGTCTTGTCGATGTCTTGTGACCACAAAAGGTAATTTGATGTTGGCTCACTTTGCCGCAGGAGACAGAGAGGACTGAGGACTGTTTGTGAACTGAGTGGTGTTTAAAGACTCCCCTCTCCCCTGAGTAAATTGGCCTGCAGTTATGGCCCTAATACGTGCACAAAGACACAGCTTCATAAGAGAGTTCTCAGTTTTATTCTTAGAGTTCAAAGATTTTCCAAAACATTGGCTGAATACTTCAATTGAACACACTCTGTGGTGTAGGGGTTTTTAAAAAATTAAATCCACAAATCGCTTTTGGGGTTTCAAGCAAGTGACCGATTTGATGCCCTCAGAGATGAGGAGTTAAACGGTAATGTCTAAAGATCAGGGTTCATGACTTTCATACTGGTAAAAACCTTGATCTAAAGACATTCTTACATGTTTTCTGATCAGAATATGATTCAATGATGCAAAGTAAGAGAGAAGTATTGCGACACTCAAAAAAAAAAAAACAAGCAGTGAAACAAAATATGACAAACACTGCTGTCAGTCCGCCTTCAATCAATGGAGTTTATGGTGTGAATGCACTAAAATAGCATTAGATTGCGTGACAGTGTTATGATTCCAATACAAACCACACGTAAGACAAATTAGTATTGATCTGTGTGTTACTGGATTCAACATGCAGAGATACTCATTTGTCTATAGCAGTAGCAGCTTCATTACAGCATAATGTGTCTTTCCTGATGTATTGATCTGTGTGTGTGTGTCTTTGTGTGTAGTTCTGGGAGGTGATCAGCGATGAGCATGGCATCGACCCAACAGGGACCTACCATGGAGACAGCGACTTGCAGCTGGATAGGATCAGTGTGTATTACAACGAGGCGACTGGTACGTAGTTCCTCACGTAAACACACACGGGGAAACAGAAATTGTACATAGAAAGGCTTGACAAACGTTGTCAAATGTGGACAAAGTTGCAAGTTAAGGGATCTTGCGGTGACGGATCTATAAATTTACACCATATACAGCATTTAATATGGCAATATGATATGCAGAATGTGAATATATGTGCTTCATTGGCTCTTTTTAGCTTTACAGGCCAGATTTGCTGTGTGCATCTGTAGTTGTTCACATCATGAGCTGGAAGAACACATGTACAGAAGTCTTTCCAGACCAGCAAATGTGCATTATTTGCCATTGCATGATTAAATTTACATAAGAAGGTGTCACAGTACTATCTTATGTACACACCATGTACTGATTAGGTTGACTCAGATGTGACATTTTCAGTTTGTTTGTAAGATTTTTTAACTTACAACACCCATTCCTGTGTAATGTTGGATCGTGTCCTTGATGTAATTCGCTCGAAAATCTGCTTTTATAATTTACAAGAGTATTTATGTGTCCCAGCAGACTGTTTGAAAACATAATCTCCTTATTGCCACAATGTGCCAAGCCATCATCAGATCAGATAGTGACTGTTGGGTTGAATCCTCTACTTCTGTAATGTTTTACTCCATCTAGTGGTCATTTGGAGGTACTACTTTGAGAAGCTCACTAACATACTTTTCCTGGAGTTGGTCCAAATAAGTGGAAAAATCCTGTTTATCCTGAGTTAGTGTATGGGTTGGTTGACATGATGGACGAAGACAGGGATTGTGCTCAGCAGCCCAAAACATCAAAAGTTAACATCTGTGTGTGTGTGTGTGTGTGTGTGTGTGTGTGTGTGTACTTTTAAATTATCCGTTATCTCAGTTTTATTCTTGGCAGTTCCTCTCTAGTTGCTTGTTTCAGTGGTATATTCCCTGAGCATGCAGTTTTAAATTGGAGTGTTTTATCTTTGTACGTTTGTCCTCGTCTGTGTGTAGGGGGGAAGTATGTGCCCAGAGCCATCCTGGTGGACCTGGAGCCGGGTACCATGGACTCGGTCCGCTCGGGACCCTTCGGACAAATCTTCAGACCTGACAACTTTGTCTTTGGTAATGATACATACTACTGTGTTAGAGTTTATTTAGTTGGTGGAGTTTATCTTTAATATTAATAAGAGGCCTCAGCTACACTAAAACACGCTTGGAGCTGGTAGGGATTTGTTGTATTGCTCAAGAACACTTCAGCAGACGGATGCTCTCTGACTCAGGATTGAACCCAGGTCCAGGACCCAGGTTTCAGTCACGTCTGTTATTTGAAAAATAAAGCACCACTGACTGTCTTGTATGCCACAGACATGCACACTCTTGTCAGAAAGCCATATGCCCTTAGCTCACTGATTGGCTGTGATGTAGTTAAACATTTTCAAAAGATCAAATGTTGACTTTTGCCCCTTTTTTTGTGACAGGCCAGCATCAAAAATGGAAAACCTTTGTTATTTGTCAGCACTTATTTGAAAGGTTTTCTAAGAGCAATGAAGTAAAGATTTTTTGTAATATCTCCACACTGTTTTCAATAGTAATGTGTTCTCAAAAACAGATTAAAAAAAGAAATTGTAGTACCACCAGGTGTGAGTTCAAACATCACAAGATTATGTCTACAACAGGATTAGATTTACTGTTAGCATGTCACATCACAGTTTCATTAGTAAATAATTCTATTCATTTGTTTTAATTAATTGATTCATCATTTAGTCTATTAAGTGTCTATTGGAACCCAAAGTGATGTGTTCAGATCTGCTAAAAAACTAAAAGAATTAATTTCATAATGATATAAATGGAGGCAAGCAGATCTCAGCATTTTAGTGAAGCTGAGATCAGCAAGCGTTTGGGATTTTTACTTGATAAATGACTCACAATATGAGACTATATTTACACACCTGGTACTTTATCACAGGTGCATCGGAGTAGGTCCAGTTCATTTTAAACCTAAGTGGCTTAGATCTAAATGGATCATTCCCGCACGGTGTTCTCTTGCTTCTGTTGCTCAGTTTATTCAGACGTTTTGGTCTCATGACCATCATCTGAGTGACCAGACGAACACATACACAGATACACCTTTATAGACATCCCAGCACATCATATGATCTCAGCTATTAATTACCCACCCTTAGGTGTACTCAGTGTGGTCATAGTAAGCATAGTAGTTCATTCACTGGATAACAGGAAAAAAAGAAATGGCCACAATTTCACAGTTAACAGTATCTTCATAATGTTTACATCGACTGACCCACGGATGATTTTCATTCTTCTGTCTAAAGATATATCGCAAAAAATATACAAATTCATGAAATGTTTGGCTAAATTGATCTGAGTTACTTATGTTGATGAGTTACTGAAATGAGTATTCCCTAATCGAAAGTAAAACTGATTCATTTTCTGACGACCGATTGGTTAATCAACTAATTATAGTAGCTCCAAGCTCATCTGACTGACCCACATGGGACCAAAACAAATAAGGACAACATTTTTTTCCTCTCAGGCCAAAGCGGAGCAGGTAACAACTGGGCCAAAGGTCACTACACTGAGGGAGCGGAGCTGGTGGACTCAGTCCTGGATGTGGTGAGGAAGGAGGCCGAGAGCTGTGAGTGCCTGCAGGGTTTCCAGCTCACACACTCCCTGGGAGGAGGCACCGGCTCTGGCATGGGCACCCTGCTCATCAGCAAGATCCGAGAGGAGTACCCCGACCGCATCATGAATACCTTCAGTGTGGTGCCCTCTCCTAAGGTAAGACATATAATGTATTTCATTGATATAATAGATTTGTTAATATTCCCTCTTTGTCCCCTACCTTTCCTGTCTCTCTACTGTCTCTATCAAATAAAGCCAAAATGCCAAAAAAAGCTTGAACAAAAAAGAAATAATGCATGTTATAGATGTATATTATTTGCCATTTGTGCCCTCTCTCAAGGAAATGTGCGAAGAATTTAAAGATTTGGAATTATATATGCATGTCAGTGATGATTTTCACTCTTGTTGCCTTTCCTTGACAAAATTACTATTTGATTTTTTTTTTACCCAATGAAAGTCGGTAAAAAAAATATAATGTGGTGTCTCATTTTACTGTCACGCCTCTGATGTAGCACTCAAAGAGAGCATTTAAGAATGATTTAATATGATATGCAATATATTATGCTGTTGTATGATATTTATTACCCCAGTATTGATCTGAATTCTGAAATCATCTGTCATCTGACAGGGACAGTAAGTAATCTATAACTTTCAGTGACCTCTGTTGGCAACCAATAGAAGTTGCAGCCATGTGACTTGTCTCCCACAGCCTTTAATGGCCTGTAACTGACACAGATAAAGAGTCTCTGTTCAGACTGTAGAGAGGAATGAGCTTGGAAACCTGCAGAGAGATCAACAGAAAAACATGGTGAAGAGGTAATAAATCACCATGCAGATGTGTTGGGCTGCTGGTCACACACTTGTGACGCCATTCTCCATCATGGAGCAGAAATCTCAGCACTTGGCCAAATAAATGTTTTATTGGTCCAAATCCTTACAGATTCAGCTGATAATGATTTTGTGGTATGAGGCAGTAAAAATCTGAAGTATTTAACAATTAATAATAGAATATTCCAGTTAAGGCGGCACGGTGGTGCAGTGGTTAGCACTGTCGCCTCACAGTGAGAAGGTCCTGGGTTCGATTCCCACCCAAGGTCCTTTCTGTGTGGAGTTTGCATGTTCTCCCCGTGTCTGCGTGGGTTTCCTCCGGGCACTCCGGTTTCCTCCCACCGTCCAAAAACATGCAGGTCAGGTGAATTGGAGAAGCTAAATTGCCCCTAGGTGTGACTGTGTGTGTGAATGTCAGTGTTTGTCTGTCTGCTCTGCGATGGACTGGCGACCTGTCCAGGGTGTTTCACTTCCTTCGCCCTATGTGCGCTGGGATAGGCTCCAGCACCCCCCCGCGACCCTAGTGAGGATAAGCGGTTTAGAAGATGAATGAATGAATGAATATTCCAGTTAATGTTTATTTCTGCCCCCCCAGGTGTCAGACACAGTGGTTGAGCCTTACAACGCCACCCTCTCGGTCCACCAGCTGGTTGAGAACACTGATGAAACCTACTGCATCGACAATGAAGCTCTCTATGACATTTGCTTCCGCACTCTTAAACTCACCACGCCCACCTATGGTGACCTCAACCACCTGGTGTCAGCCACCATGAGCGGCGTGACCACCTGCCTGCGCTTCCCCGGCCAGCTCAACGCTGATCTGAGGAAACTGGCCGTCAACATGGTGCCCTTCCCTCGTCTCCACTTCTTCATGCCCGGCTTCGCCCCTCTGACCAGCAGGGGGAGCCAGCAGTACCGAGCTCTGACGGTGCCCGAGCTCACCCAGCAGGTGTTTGATGCCAAAAACATGATGGCGGCTTGCGACCCGCGCCACGGCCGCTACCTGACGGTGGCCGCCGTGTTCCGCGGCCGCATGTCCATGAAGGAGGTGGACGAGCAGATGCTGAACGTCCAGAACAAGAACAGCAGCTACTTCGTGGAGTGGATCCCCAACAACGTCAAGACGGCCGTCTGTGACATCCCACCCCGCGGACTCAAGATGGCCGTCACCTTCATCGGCAACAGCACGGCCATCCAGGAGCTGTTCAAGCGCATCTCCGAGCAGTTCACCGCCATGTTCCGCCGCAAGGCCTTCCTCCACTGGTACACCGGCGAGGGCATGGACGAGATGGAGTTCACCGAGGCGGAGAGCAACATGAACGACCTGGTGTCCGAGTACCAGCAGTACCAGGACGCCACGGCTGAGGAGGAGGGAGAGTTTGAAGAGGAGGCAGAAGAGGACGCCTAAGAGAGCAGCAGAAATGAAAATTAAGCAACATGAGGTGATGAAAGAGAGGTGAACAACCAAAACCAAAAAGAAAATTTCTTAAAAAAAGAAAAAAAAGAGGAAAAACAGGAAAAAATGAACTGAAGGAATGTAGCCTAAAAGAAAGAAGTGGGAAGAGGAGGCTGGGTGTCTGAATTGGTTGGGGTGGGGTCGGGGTGTGATTACAAGAGGTAATGAGAGAAGGAAGAATGTAGGTGGGGAGATGACACAGGATGGGAGAGAATCAGGATAACAATTACATGACCAAATAAACGTGCCACAGTTTGCGGTTGTGACCCCATGTAGGCCTGTCGACCCAAGCCTGGCCTCCCGAAATCTGTTTCGCACTGAGATCTCTCTCTTTTTTTTTTTTTTTTTTTTTTTTAGCAATGACAAAATCATTTGCAGTTTCTACACTTTATTCTCTTAGCTTAGGGTTTTCTTCTGCTGTGTTTTTCAAGTCGGAAATTCTGAATTTCCCCAATTAATGCAATGTGATGTCATGAAACACACCTTCACCTGTATGCAGCGATCTGATGTCACGTCAGCTAATTTTTGCACCACTATACCGTACCATCAAAACACATTACACTTTAATTTTCAGTATCGCATGACTTTAAACTCAAACGGTCATGGTAAATGGTTAAACATATGAATTAAAAATGTGAAGTTGCAGTTACAGTTCCTAACTTTAGGCTCACTAGCAAGCCGTTCAAGCTAAATATCACTGATGTAGTCCTAGCTGTTGTGTAGCGAACAATATTTTACCTTAGCCAAGTTCTTGTCGACACCCTGTTTTGTGCTGGACCACTGGAACTAGCAAATATTATAATTACAACCTACTAGCTGGGGATTCCCATCTTAAAAGTTTAATCAGGAAGCTCAGGAAGTATTTTAACCCGGACTAACACTCAGTCCAGGTTAGTTTGCTCCCTTTTCACACACAGCAAATGTGCAGTGTTAGATGCTCTAGATGCTTCTGGGAAACTAAGCCCTCATTCAGAAAAGGCTAAAGAAACAAGAAGAAAGCAAGCGCCAGCAACAGCAAATCACGCCATCATCAGTGTTACTTACTTTTGTCATTTTTGTGTCAGGATCCTCGTCTGAAAATGTGAATCAATAGCCAGGACAATACCAACAGTATTATATTCTCCCCATTTTCAACACAATTCTCTCATGAGTTTTAAAGCACACTGTATTTTTTCAACACAAAGCGAGTCGGCATAAGAGAAACAGATATGTTGAAAATGTCCCAGTGGCTCCAGCAGTCGGTTTCATTCTCTGCTCACAGTCACTGAATAAAAGACCTCTCTCCATTACATTCTCCAGCTGTGAGTCTTATCCAACATCTGTGAGTGTTCATGAGCTGCAGCATTGTCATTTCCGTGTGACACAATGCTCTCGTCCACTGAATCGGGATTTTTAGTTCAGCTGTCAGAGTTTTCAGAGGCGCCCGCCAGTGAAAACTTCACATCAAGGCCCCATAACTGCAATTTTGATGTTAGTTATGATTTTCTCACTTGATACTCAAAGTTTGAAATGTTTTCTGATGAGTAACCGAGTTCAGCACAAGAAAAATTCTGTCCTAACAAAACAAAGAAGTCCATGTTTGAGTGAGTGAGCTTTTCAGTACATTGGGCGCCTTCCACACACATTGGGGAACATGCGAGGTGACTGCGGTTTCACTGAACCTCTGAAAAATTGACTTGTCAGAGATACAAGGTTTTTACAGTGTTATGCAACAGCAAGCAGAGTGCTTGATTTTTCTCCCAGACGCCAGCCAACGTCCTGAGGAGGAACACACACTGCCCATGCCTTGCTATAAATTTTTTTTTAAAAGAAATGGACAATAGAACGTTTTTTTCAGATGGAAAGAAAAAAAGTCTCCTTTTGTTGGTACTCTCCATGTGCTTTTGAAAATATTCAGTGTTTTGTTTTTGACAGAATCATGACTCACTCCACGCATAAATAACAATGTTATTTATAAATAAACTTTTGATTATTGTAAGCACAAAACACTAAAATTGTAGTTTGGTGGGTTATCTGTGACAGCAGTGATATTTGTGTAACTTTCATCTATTTTTCATTGCAAGCTGGCTTCTAATGGCACAAAATGACTGACAGGAGCGAACTGTGGGATGTGTTTCAGAGCATCACATGTCCTGTAAATCATGGAGAGAGGTCGATTAAATCGTTATTTACACTCATTCTCATTCCTTGTGACCACAGAAAGAGTTTTGAACCTGCTTTCGCTGCATCGGCCTCTCGCTCTTGGTTGACAATTACTGACGTTTACACTCTGAGCCACTTCAGTATCAATTCAGACCGAACAAAAATCATTCGAACTCGGTTTGTGATCCTCCAAGCTAAATCATATTTGTATCTATGTAAGTATGTCGCTTTTATTATTGTTTGTACTCATTTTTTTCATTCCTGTTGAAAAGTTTGATTTGGGATCCCAGTGAAAGTGACAAGTTTCAGAAAAATAAAAAGTAATTTCTAGAAAAAAAAAATGTATTGCCTGTGGTTATTACCGGGAGATGATGGAAGTGTATGCAGAGACACTCCTCTGTATTAATTCATAATGAGATTCCAGGAAATCATTATACTTTTTCTGATGTCAACAAATGGGAGTGGGGAAATGGAGTTTTAAAAATGTCTCACACAACAGTCACATTTCAGTAGCAAAGCGATAACTGATTCCTAAAAGAAAATTCTCCTCACTTGCCTCCACCCAAGGTCCTGGACGTGGCTGTGATTCAACAACAAGCACATTAATAAGTTTATATTTGGAATATTCATATTTCATATTTCATATTTGGACATGTAAACACTGCACCCTGTTTGCAAGATCTGGTGTAAGCTCAAAGCTCCTTAATATGCCACCTGGGTTACACCAATATTAACTGATATATTTTGTCATGTAAACACCATACACTTTGGTTTTAGTGCAAACACGGTTTCATCGAGTCTGTGTGTTTCCATGGAGTGTGAAGCATCAAAGTAACGGCTACAACAGTGGCCTTGGTCAGGGAGTCTGACCCAAGCTGTATTCCCCAGTGTATTCTGTTGCTCCTTGCTTTTTATTCCTGTGGAAAACTGTCCAAACTGACCGACGATATGAGGCTACACACACATTTCATCATCGCCCTTACAAGAGTCTGACATCAGAAAAATGGTCTATCTAACCCATCAGTGGTAAATGGCACATTTCAGTTTTAGTCCCAAAAAGCGAGGGGCCTCTGTCTAGAGCTGTTATTTGTCACTGATGATCAGGAGTCACACAGGAGGACACTCATCATCGAAGAGGCACAGAGACCAATTTCTCCACTGGCAGTTTCCTCAATAGATCAGGATGCAGTGCAGCCACAAGACAAGTTTGAGTAAAGACTGCGGCTCTCCTCAGTCGACCATTTGTCTGCACCTTCTGGAAGTGCAGCTGAATGCAGCAAGTTCAGCCACATTCACTGGGGGGGTTGAAAAGCTGGACGAAGAATGTGGGAAGTCTTTAATTGAAGTGGAAGGTTTAGGTAACCTGGAGCATCAGGACATAACTCCTGCTGTGCAATGGGAAGACTGGTGATTTTTTTTTTTTTTTTTTTTTATGTAAGAGTATGAGGGGGTTTCCTCATGTTTGAACCGGCTGGCCAAATGAATGACCGTGAAATCAGAGAAAAGAAACCCGCATGTGTGAGCGTCCCATGGGGAAAGGCTGCAGATCGGCCGCCGTGGCTCTGGGCCAAAGCTGACGGATCCTCGCGAAATTTCCCGAAGATCGCCGATCTCAATTGGTCCACTAGCCCGACATCAACCGAAAGTCTCCAGCTAATCCCGATCCAGCTCCATTGAAGTCTGTTGTCGGGTTTTGGGGCTCGGGGGTGGAAAAAAAATTAATAGGTTAAAAGAAAAAAAAGGGACTATTTCCAGAAAATCACACTCCCAAGCCCCGCCCGCTCCTGTTGTGTTTTTGGATTCAAGGCTTGACAAAGGTAATTACCAGCATTCGATTGTGATCAAATGTAACTGTAATTGATATTTTTTTCCTTTTATTTCGTTCGAGCAGGGGGCTAAGGGGTTAAATGCTGCAGTTTTCCTGTTCTGTTTGACTATTTTCTTGTGTTGTGAGCGGTCCCAAGCAGCAGCAACGGCGGATTTAGGGCGTGTGACCGTCAGTAACGCGGCCGAGGCGCTCAACATGACAGTAATTATAGGCATCTTAACACTAGGTTGAAAAAAAAAAAAAACTGATTTCTTAACATGTTGGAGAGGTGTGAAGTTTTCTGTTTTGCCCGGAAAAAATAATGAAATCCACAGTATTCAGGCAGATGAGACAGTGTGGAATAGGCTGCTTGTGTTGTGAATGGTCTGTGGCTCCCTGCTGGTTTCTGGTTAAAACGCAGTAAATTCACCAGTCTTTCCTCTGTTTTCTTGGACTCAGTTAAGATGAAACCGCAATCCCTCTCTGATGATGGTAGTGGGAGTGGGATTACCAAGTGGTTTTGACGCATAATAATTTTCTGTACATGTTCCCTGGGCTGTGCTGCATTGCCATGTCTCCCTGTGTGGGATATACCCGAATGATAAGGGGGGCATTTTCTCGGCTATCCCATCCCTGTGGAAATGGTTACGCAATTGATCATCGGTTCTACGGCACGGCATACTGACAAAGGCGCTGACTAAGTATTTGTCACAGATCACAGGAGGGAAAAAGAGAGAGAGAAAGAGAAGGGAAGAGAGGAAGTATTTAGATGTACTGTTCTTGGACACTCAGTTATTGTATGTTGCTTCAAAGAGTGCAGGGTTATGCATGCTTGCGTAATGAGAAGTACCTGCCAAGATGTGACAAAGTACTAATCCTAGGCTATCTTAGAATGAATGCTCACTTGATGTGATTTTTTTATATTGGCCTTTTACATAAATTTCTGAACATTTTGCTTAGTCTTTACTCTCCATTATATGGGCAGGTGCCCAAACCCTCATCAAAAGAGAGGTATATATATATAGAGAGAGAGAGAGAGAGAGAGAGAGAGCAATCACAAGGATCTGCATGCTTTATTTCTTAGAATTAAACCAAATATGCACAGACACTGGTACTTTGGATTAGGTGGATGAATGGGATCCATTCAAAACTCTGTGGCATCCCCTCACCCCACCCCATGCCACCTTTATCTCTCTCATTCATTATTGCCAACTGCGGGCGCCCGTCTCCTCCATCCTCCATTTCGGACAGCACGGTAACGGGACAGCCCCCCTCCTGCTGATCGTGACACACCCTTGGCGCACTAGCAGCATTTCTCCTGGTTTTATGGGCTGCGTAAGGGTGGGAGGGGGAGGGGGGGAAAGGTGGGGATGGGATGAAAGAAGACAGAAGGAGGAATAGAGGGCAGGAGGCAGGCAGGTCTGGAAAGAAGAAGAGAAACTGAGGAAAGCAGAGGAACTTCAACTTTTACTCACACTAGTATTTTTAGATTGATATCTCCAGTACCTAATATTGTATGCCACTGGTGAAAATCTTTAAATTTGTCCAATTTCATACCACAAAATTACAGTGTTTGACCCAGAAGTTCATTTTGCAAGGTGAAATAGCCTCTGAAACAACATTTAGATTGTCATGGGACACTTAAAGTCTCCCCTGTATTCCAGGCTAATGAAGGTGGATAATGAGGTGGGTTAGCAGCTCCTTAAGGAAGGCTTGACCCCCTACCTGTTCTTTTCTTTGGGAAACTATGTAATAAAGAAGTAAAAAGATGAATTAGCTTTCGAGATAAAAAAAAAAGTGGTTTTACAAGACTTGCTTCATAGATATCCAATGTTTAATTAAAAGGCAATATCAGCCTTTTCAGATGCGTTAGCTCAGCAAACCATTATATTGGTCTGACTCCACTGCAAAGGGAGGGATTAAAACAATCAGGAAAGGATGGAACAGCACCAACAAGAGGGTAGGATGAGACAGAATAAGAGAGATGAGGGTCAGAATAGAACATGAAAGTGGAGGGGGAGAAAAAAGAAGGGAGAGAGAAAGCATAAGAAAGAGAGAGACAGATGAGAGAGATGGTACTGAAACCAGAGGAGGACAGAGGCCAAATGATACCGCCTGTCTGTCTTGTGTGGGAGAAGAGAGGGGGATGGGAGGGGGGCTCTTAAGTCCATCAGTCAGAGTGGATGTCAGGCTGATGAGATCAGCCGGAAGGATGTAGTCTCCGCACCTCTCACCGCGAAGAGGCTGCTGGATGTGTCACGACTCCAGTCGACCCCACGCCTCGCGCAGATTGATCGATCTAATTGGTTACAACAGGAGACAGGAGAGGAGTGACCCCATTTAGAGACAGGCTTTAAAATGGACAAGTCTCCCTCAGCTCAAGGACTATATTTGCATCTGTATTTCAGGCCTCTGGCTGATGCGGTCATGCAGTTCAACTTAACAGTGATTGCAGTGGTCGAATAAGAATAACGTCTGGATCAGCAACATTGGAGTCAACCTCGCTCCAAGCTAGAATAATCAGTACAGAACAAGGGAAGTCATCTTGTGCATGCTTGTAACCCCTCTGTGTGTGTGTGTGTGTGTGTGTGTGTGCGTGCGTGCATGTGCTGGGAAAAGATACAAGGGATTCAAATGTGCTGGTGCAGGTTCAGCTGATAAGTGTAGAGTAGCTGCATGACAGGATGCTGCTCCAAAGCGTTTATTATGAATAACACATGAGTTTCAACCTCAGTTGGTCCTCGTCGGGTGATTACATGATACAAGGGAATTGTGTGGATGCCCACAAATGATGCAGGCATTCTTCAGATGTATTATCTACCAAGTTCCATCAAAATCAACTCTGCGGCGTAGGAATCAGAGCTTTGCAAAGTCTGAAATTTGGCCCTCTTCTGGCCAGTCAGTATGATGCTTTTACACATTTACCAAAAGGCATCATCCCTTTGTTTCATCATGTTTGAGATAAATCTGAGCCTTAATTACAGCTCCCCCATCACGGCCCTTTGTATAATCTTTAAAATTGTGGTACACAGCACAAAGATGCCTCACACTGTCTGTGATATTAACCCCCAGCCCAACAACCTGTCTCAGTGTTAATATTAGTCAAATGCAGTGTTTGTAGTTATTGTTCTTTATATGCTCAGGGACGCACGGCTGTCAACTAGGAATCTAGGGGTAATATTTGATGCTAACCTCTCCACCATCTCCAGTTCATACAAAATGCTGCTGCTCGACTTATTACTGATAAAAAGGGGCATGATCACATTACCCTTACCCCACATTGGCTCCCTGTTAGATTTTTAGTTGATCTAAAAATGTATTTCTCACCTTTAAGGTCACTGCAATGGCCTTGTTCCTAAATACATGTCTGATGTCTGATTTATTGTCCTGATATGTGCTCTCTGGAGCCCTGCTGCTTACCTCCAGATCACGGTTTGTGATGAAAGGGTGACTGAGCTTTTGCTGTTAGAGCCTCCAGACTGTGGCGCTCTCTGCCTGATGGACTCGGACACGCAAAGTCTCCAGCTTCTTTTAAATCTCTGCTTGAAACTTTTCTCTTTGCGAAATATTCAATATGCATTTTATTATCTTTACTTTCTCTGTGCTCATGTCTTTTGGCCTTATTTTCATTTGATATGCCTTGCCTGGTTTTTATATCCATTCTCTAAAACACTTTATAGCATTGTTAAAAGTGCTGTATGAATAAAATTTGTTATTATTGTAATCTACTTTGACTGCCAAACATAATATTCATGTATTGCAGTATAGTGAGATGTGTGTGTGTGTACAGTATATGTGTGTGGGTGTGTACCCTGCTTGTAGATCAGTAAGTGACAGGCTGAATGACCTTTACATAATCAGCAACAACCTCTCATTTCGTCTTCAGATTTATGGTTCCCTGCATCCAGGAATCAAACCTGTGATTTATGCCAGCTCAACTCGCCGGCGGGAGCACACACACACACACACACACACGCAATAAGCTAATGGATCTGTAGAACATCACAGCCAGACAATTCAAACCTGCTTCACAAGGCTCAAGTTAGAAAATATAGCATGATTACTGTGCTCCACTCAAGGACTAAGAGCCTCTCGAGCAATTTTTCTGCCCACTTTCATGCCAAGGCATCAATTTGAAGTGAAGCTTATGTTTGTTGATGTGCAGAGGGAAAGCAGAGAGCCATTTAGTTTTTTTTTTTATTTTTTTTATTTCATTCTTTTATTGTGTTCTAATCTCTCATCTGAAAGAAGCTGGCAGAAATTCAATGGCTTTTCATTGTTTTCTCCCAGGGTTTCAAGATGCAGTGATTTTTGTCAAACTGCTGTATTCCATTACGGTGCAGGGAAAAAGAAAAAGGACAAGAAATTGCTAACTTTGGTGCAGAACTCTGTAACCTTGCATCTGCTGTGCAATCTTAAGATGGAAAATTGAACAACATGATTATACTGATCAAATTAAGCTGGAGCTCATCTTGTTTTCATACCCACAAATAATAACTAGACCTATACAGTCACATTTTTGTGGTTCTTACATCTTTTCTGTGCTTTCTATAGAAAGCTCCTTATGTCTGTATGGAAAACTATAGCTGGCCCTTAATTCAGCACATGATCGTTTGTTCTTTTTTCCTCTGAACTGCTGAACAAGCTGGTTCCAAGTGGTACCGTCAGCCATCCCATGAGTCTGTGGTTTGTGGAAACTGAGGTAAAGTGGGGAAATCTGGGAGTACACGTTGACGTCTCAGTGTAAACCTGACTGTTGGTGCAGTATTAAGGGCTGGGCGATACAGACAAAATCAAATATCACGATTTCCGCCGCCCCGTGCCTCCGCGTCATTACTGTGAAAATACTGTATCGGTGCTTTCATGAGCTATTTACACACAAGAGATTTTGGAAAAACAGTCATAAGGAATGTTTATTGGATGACCAAGCAACTACAGGGAAATAATAGATCAGCTAGAACAGTCGTATAAGTCAAAATTGCTTGCCTTTTTCTGCAGTGCATAAAACCAGGAAAATGCCATATCAGCACATTTTTACGTCCAAATTCCTAAACGTTATCTAGCGTCATGTCATAATTTCGATATAATACTGATATTACTGGTAGATGAGTTAAAGTCTGATCAGTGTGAAACCAGAACTTTCTACAGTCTTGTGAAGGTGTCGCTGACCAAGTTCATCCAAATGTCAATGAGATGGATATTAATAACTCCAAAAACTTGTTTCCTCTAACGTCCAAGCAGGGTTTCTAATATTATGTCATGCTGGATTCGCAGTAAATGCAAGCTGCCAGCTGGAAACACACACAGCAGAGCACACACACAAACACACAGCAGAGCCTGAGCGCTTCCATGTGGTGAGACCGATGGCACAGTTCAGGTCACCCGGCAGGTTAGCCACGGTCTGGAGGCTCCGTGACAAAAAAGCAGCAACACCACATTTTGATTTAATTCCTGGAACGACTTCGGTACCACTAGCAGACTTCTATTTACAGCCACAGTGTGATGACTCAATATCGTGTCAATGAAAAGTATGAGCACTATCACACTTTTAATGCGGGGGCAGTGATCATTTCTCTTACAATATCTCTGCAGTTTTCTTGCAGTGATCCCCCTCAGCCTTGGCAGCAGGAGGAGTATTACTTTTCAGCTGTTATATTTTATATTTGGCTCACATTTATGTCGATGAATCATAAGAATTCAGTCTTCTTGAGAGAGGACCATAAATGTTAGTAATCCCTTTTTTCCCTTTATTCCCTCTTCTGGCCTGTACAGTCTTGATGTTTGTTGGCAGCACATGTGCAGAACTGCATGTTATTGCTTTTGTTGTTTTGTGTTTATTTGAGCTGCTATCGTCGTTGTCTATTTTTATATCTCTGTTTCATTTTCCCCCGCTGAATCATGGGCCTACTACTTCTGTAACCGCATCTCTGATTTCCCCACAAGGATCAATACTATTTTCTTGTCTTGTATTGATTGGATCTGGATCTGTTCTTCTTGCACAGGACTTAATATTTCACCTTTGTGAGATCGGTTGTCTGGTATCACTATTGTTAGTTGTTTTCAAGGCAGCTAAACCAAGGACTCCAATGTGTTTTAAGATTCTCTGGCTCATCTTTGCAAGGACCAGAGTGCTTTGAAAAAGGCTTTTTAGCTATGTTTTTTTTTTTAAAAAAAAAATGCAAATCTTCCTTCTCTTTCCCTCGCTCTATTTCTGTCCATCTAGCTATCTGTCTAGCCTTATATTCTCCCCTGCTGCTTAGTCTGCTTAGTCTCCTGTGTAGTAGAGGTGAGAGGTCAAAGAGTTGCCTCGTGCCAGCTGGCTCTCGTCCATCTCATCGTCCCAACAGGATGACTGAGTGCTCTCGCTTGTGCATCCCTCTCTCTTTCTCTCTCTTCTCTCTCCTGTGCTTTGCCCCTCCCAATCCCCTTCACTCATTTCTCTCTGGTTCACTTTATCTCTCTCTCTCTCCTCTGTTTCACCCGAGTCACTCCATCCCCAAAAAGCTCCTGGGACACTGTGGTAAAACAATCAGAAAATCATACCTGAATGTCATCATTTCCAGGTGCTTTGTGTACTGTTCAGAAACACCAAAATGTCACGATCAAATTACTAATGATACCTTGGTGTAATTTCGGTAATTGTTGGGGGGGCCATAGTTGAGAAGATTGACAGCCTGAGAGTCTTAAATCAGTGCTGCTAGAGTTTCTCAAAAATAGCACCGCCGCCTCCTCGCCTTCCTCGGTGCTGCCCTGCATGTGTTTGTTTTCTCTTTCACTGCGGAAGAGGATAAACATGTTGGAAGTGAGTTTTCCTCCGGTCTTTCACCACCTTCCACCATCTGCCACTATGAAAAACTAAAAACTAAAAAAAAAAAAAAAAGGTAAAAAGCTACAGCTCTGCTTAATCTGAGGGAACAGCACCCTCTCCCTGTTTTGTGTCATAAAGCAGAGCAGTGGCACACAGCACAGAGCAGGTCAGTCGACTGTTTGGTGCTCAGATTGAATAACTCGGTTACCTACTGTGTGCCAACATTCAGAAAAATATTTTCTATATTGATAAATATATGAGATTCTATTGGGTTAATAACAATTATGATATTATTACAGAAATGATCATAAAAGGTACTGTGAGATTAAGGGAAAAAGCCTCACAGACTAGCTGAAAATTGCAAGTTTCCACATTTCGAGATTTGTCAGGAGAGGAGACACTTTTGAAACAGCGCAAGAGCTCCACTTAGTGGCTGAAATTAAAATATGTTCTGGATTTATCACTTAAGCATCCAATAGTCTAAGACAACTTAATTAATTAAAATGATAACTACAGTTCAAAAGTCGACTTGATAAACCGGTTAACCGTATTTCATGAGCTGTCCCCTACACTAAGCTCATATGTTCTGTTAATATAGTATTTGTCTTTGGTGTATCATATCACTGTTTGCTGCTGTATGCACACAGCGTCTTTAATATTTCTAAAACACAGAGGATTGAGTTTGTAAAAGTGTTTTTCCACAAAGAAATTGAGTTACCCGCTGAATGCCATGATTTGTTTTGATTTGATTTGTGCTGTCGCTGGCTTCCGAATATCAGATGTCTCTTTTATATCGAATGGCGGATATCTCATTCTCATGTCTCATATTTCAATAAAGCTCTTTTCTTTCTTTCTTTCTTTATTTTTGTCAGTGAGAAATCCATGGCTGGCAGGTTGGTGTAGGGAGCTGTGTCCTGTAGCCAAAAGGTCAAAGGTTAGATCCATCAGCTCTGTGCGACCTGTGTGTATCAGAGGAAGACACTGACTCGCTGTTTGTCACTCTGGATGAGAGCGTTTGATAAAGGCCGCTGATGTAAATGCAAATTTAATAATTTAAGGTTGACATAAACATGGAGAAGGAAAGGAGCTGGTGGGTTTTGAGCCTCGACCCACTGAGCTACAGATGTTTTTTCAGAGACACTTTTTTTTTTTTTTTTAATTCACTGAGCTAGGAAACCTCTCTATCTCCCCAGCCACAGCTGTGCTACATCATGAAATTCACCAGTCAGCAAATCGGTGTTAATCCGCCATTTCTGAGTGTGAACAGCCAGCATGTGAAGTGATGCAGCAGCCATCATGTTGGACTGCTGGTTCAGGATCACTGACTTGGACGTGTGATTTTAATCACTTTGATTCCCTAAGATGACGATATATGTTTAGGCTATATTGAAATTTGTTATTAGTGTATATTAATTAGATGTATACTAGAGTTAGGGTTTGGTTACTATACTAGTTTATACTTGTGGGTGTTTTTTCTTGTCAGTTTCAATATATCAGCATCAACATAACTGAAATATGTTTGACTTATCAGCCAGTTTATTCGTTAACTTGTCTAGTTTATTGATCAATTACAGAAACACTATAGTTTTGATGGTATGATTCTTTGCAAGCTGTGTTTATAATTTCCCTTTGTTTGCAAAATAATTTCCGAGGAAATAGACACTCAATGCCATTCAGTGTCTCAAAATGTTTACTCACACTTTATGATTTTTTTTGGTCCTCCAAGAACATTTTGTGCTATTCTTTACTTTTTTTTGGCAGTTGTCTCAAACGGCAGATGTCTCATTTTGTAATACATGCTTTACTTGGTTGTGTGGCATGATAATCATGCTATAAAAAGCTTGTTATTGTCATATATTGTGTTAGTGATTTTTTTTCCCCCCACAGAGCGACTAATCAAGATGAAAGTAATCAACGCTGCAGTGTTTAGCACCCTGTTCTGCTCGGGTAAGCACAAATATAATCAGTCACTTGGGATCTGGTAGGACCAGTAAATGGCTGAAGCAGACCTCTTGCAAAGCAGAATTTGATTTAGCCAAATGATCAACGCAGCTTCTGGGCAACTTCACCATAAAAAAGGAGCTCAAACCTTTTGTGATCTTTCCCATTTCTATATTTGTTGTGCCGTCCCTCCTTTGTTAATTCATGAGGAGCTTGATTGTATTTACGTCGGGTCTATTTTAAGTTGTTATTATGTGTGATATTTACATTTCAAACGCGTATGCTTTTGGGAAGTTGTGTAGTTTTCCCCCTAAGAACAAAGGAACTCTGACTTATTTAGAGATCTTTGTACAAATCAGTGGTGAACTAAATAAAGATGTATTTTAAAATAAACTTGTCTCTATCTTTTGCTTCACAGTTCTGTCAGCATCTTTGAAAGGTAAGATTGCATGCTTGCTTTCGTGGCTGCACATGTCTAGAAGTACAGTTGGAGAATTAATAGACTATGTGCACGGAGCAGAAAGAGCTTTTGTTTTTTGCTCGTGGGTTGAAATCTCAGACTGGCCAGGAAAACACGGGCAGAGAAACTGAATGAGAAATCCAGGGCACTTTACTCCAGCTGCTCCAGGTAGAGCTGCTGCTTTGTACAAGACACATATTGCACATTATAGGTATATCCCAGGTGAGAATATGTGTAAACTGCATGAATGTGAAGCAAGCAAATCATTTATCCATGTAAAGAACTAATATGTCCATCAGAGCTCACTGCTTTACATTAGTATTGATTATTGACTGATTTTACCCAGAACTCACTCTGTTTAACTATTTAACTGTCATATGTTAAGTATCTATCTGTCTATCTGTCTATCCATGTGTATTTTTCATTGCTTTCACCAGTCAAGAAAGAGCACAGGACGGCGTTCTTTGGCGAGGATGTTCACATCGACGTCCCGCCGGGGGATTTTGGGGAGGTCGTATTCAAACCCAGGACCACGCCTTCCTCCGACGTGGTCCTGCTGAAGGCGGGCCAAGTGGTGAACTCGCGCGGCCGCCTCAACGAACTGGACCACCTGGTGCTGGAGGACGTCCAGGAGGAGGACGAGGGGACCTACATCATCCAGGACTCCTCAAACCCCGCCCAAGTCACACACATCATCCTCATCGTCAGGGGTGAGGCGTCTGTCGCGCTGCTATTCAGAGACACAGAGATCATTGAAATACGTTATTCGACAAGAAGCGCTGCGACTTCAGTCAATATTTTATCTCTGCATAGGAGTACTTGTCTGGAAAATTGGCTCAGTGGAGGAGAAACAATCAGTGTACAAGACTTTGTTGTCTGTAATGGGAAAGTCTGGCTTGCAGCAAAATACAGTCATAATAAAAACAGATAAAACACACAAGGCCTACTCGACACCGTGAAGAAACAAGTGCAGTTTTCATACAGGCCCGCAGTAAATTCATGGCAATGACAAACAGACCTATTTAAATGTCATTTTATCTGAATGTGATTCTATTTCATTTGGTTCCTAGATGATCAGGCGCCTTCATATTTTCTTAGTTCAGTTCCTTTATTATTTATTCCTAAAGGGGACAGTTTGTTACCAGGTGTGAAACTTAGCAAGAATTGCAAAATACACAATAACAGAGACAGTAGACATTATCCACCCACCCACCCCATATACTCAGTTCAGCTGAAAATATAAGTGAATATTAGAGTTCAATAATTATGTAGCCCTGGGCATGAAAGAACGAATCACCATTGCAGATTTTTTCTAATAAGGGAGAATTTTTCAAAATTTTAACATTAAGGTTAGCTAACTAGTCAGTGTTTTGTAATTAGTAGTGTGAAGGTTGCCAAGTTAATAATGAAAAAATACTGACATATTAAATACATAAAGGCAGTGCTCATACAACATGTTTTATCATAAAAAAAAACATAAAAACATATTTATGGTCCCGCATGTGCTGTCGTAGCATTATAAAAAAGATTTATTTATATATATATAGGCAACATCAATATATTGCAGCAGTCCATGTAAAGTTATCCTTTCATGAGATCATCATCATCATCATCATCACAAATGGGACTATTAGTGATTCAAATTGCAGTCAAGGTGGGAAGATAACGTCAAATTGGGTTTCATTTCCAGTATAATACCACTTTTTCTTAGTTTTATGAATTACATACTGCTCAATAAAGGACCAAATTGATTTGCCACAGAATCACTTCAAGTGTCAGTTCTGGTCATAACGACGCTGCTGTTTCCCTTCCCTCCTGTCTTGGTGCTGGTCAGACTGTGCCCTGGAGCAGGTGGTGAAGTACGGAGATAACTACCACATTCCCCTCAACAACATCCAGGGTCCGATCACACTGGAGTTCAGGTGAGAGGAGGAAAACACATGGAGCGAGGATTCACTGCATTATATATGTTGCACTTAACATATTACGAATGTAATATGTTACAGATTAGTAGTTATCCTGTTAAAATGTAGTAAGTAATGCAGCTGTTTTAACTACTTCATCAAGGTAATGTTACTTATTACATTTGATTACTTTTTGAATACTTTTCAAATGTTTTACGCTGGACAATAAAGCTGAAGAGTCGGAAAAACATGAATTTAAACCAGGCATTGAAAACCTCACACTGACTCAACACTGACTGGCAAACCTTTGTTAAAATATAAATATAGCTTAATTAAGATCAGAGTGTATTGAACTTTAAACAGAAACACTAAAACAAATCACAAGTGTCCAGATCACAAACAACAAACCGCCTTGATTTGGTCGGCCCGGCGTAAGCATGGCACACCGGCTTCTGAGGAATGTGTGGTGATTTGATTGGCAGGTGAGAGGCGGTGCAAATTCACACAAGAGAGCCGGTCAAAAACAAAGCTTAACATTTGAGTGCATCGTGTCAAATGAATGGAGTCTGTCTAGATGTGGAGACGCTTGACAGTGTTGCACTCAAATTTGTCTGGAAATCTGCCATAAGAAGACATTCCTGCACGGAGAAAAGATGCAAAGCCACAGCATGAATGTTATATAAGTTTTTACCAAAAATAATATATATTTGGATGCAATCCCTTTGTGATCACCAACATTTTGATTAGTAATTATATTTCAAATGCATTATTTCTAGTTACTGTTACTGATTACAATTAAAATTATTTTGTAGTTTAATTACATAATATAGCACTGTCGCCTCACAGTGAGAAGGTCCTGGGTTCGATTCCCACCCAAGGTCCTTTCTGTGTGGAGTTTGCATGTTCTCCCCGTGTCTGCATGGGTTTCCTCCGGGCACTCCGGTTTCCTCCCACCGTCCAAAGACATGCAGGTTAGGTGAATTGGAGAAGCTAAATTGCCCCTAGGTGTGACTGTGTGTGTGAATGTCAGTGTTTGTCTGTCTGCCCTGCGATGGACTGGCGACCTGTCCAGGGTGTTTCACTGCCTTTGCCCTATGAGCACTGGGATAGGCTCCAGCACCCCCCCGCGACCCTAGTGAAGCGGTTTAGAAGATGAACGAATGATTACATAATATTTCAGTGCACTTAATTGATACTGATTGCCTGTGTGTGTTGGTTTCTCTGCCCCTTTTTGGAAAATAAACTGATGTTCAATTTGCCTGACCATGATGTGAAGGCCCAGCCTGGCCCAGACCAACGAGACCGACATTCAGCAGGCCACCGAGCCTCCGGCGGTGGTGCTGTACAACCAGACGGCGGTGGCGGCCGAGGAGTACGTGGGTCGCCTCAGCGTGTCGAGCAAACAGGTGACGCTGCACACGGTCAGGATGACAGACGAGGGCAGCTTCACAGTGCTGGACTGGGAGGGCAAAGTGAGGAAGAGGAACTGTCTGAACGTCCGAGGTGAGGGGCAGTGTGTGCTTTACAGCCTCTTCTAGGGATTAATTGACTGATCTATCAATCTGGAGTGTCGCTGCGGGCACACATGCTGGTTTTGTGTGTGTGTGTGTGATTTATGTTGTAGCTTATGCTCATGCAAATGCCCAAGAAATTATTAAATCAGCACAAATTGCCGAGCATTGTGAGCAACCGGACTGAAATTACAATCTGCTCCTTTTTGAATGATTATTATATAAGCCTGTTAAGAGCACATACAGAGCTTTGCCTTTATCATCATTACAAACCACTTCTGGGTTTTTGTACATCCACTAAGTTGCTATTCCATCCTTTCTGTTCTCACATTGCATATTATCATCTTGGCCTGGAGACACCCTCCATTATCTCATGCTCTGATGTAGCAGAAATCCCTTAAAAAATAATCTTTTTTGAGGTCATAGTAGGTTTTTGTTTCTTATATATTATTAAAATTAGATAAAACTTTAGTGCTGCCCCTGGGGAAACCGGGTCTTTTCAGCAGCAAAGAATAGGATATAGATAAGAATATATCAAATAGGATGAATGTAACTCATTGAAGGTTATATTATAAGAGAATATATTAAAGATAGATATCCTGTGTCTCCCTCATGCTAAAGCAGAAGTCTTGTTCAGTTGAAATAATTCTGCTGTGTTAAGTACTGACATTTTAAAGGTCATCAGATGTTTATAACTTGCAGACTAATATATTTACACTGTATATGCCAGGTGTGAAAATGTCCGTCACCGGCTCTCTGTGGTATTACATCAACAAAGCAGACGTACCCTGTGTGTGTGTATTGGCATATTAGATATACAAAATGTGTTTGGACTCTGGAAAATGTGCATTTCTAGCTTTATACATGATCAAACGTACAGAAAACAAACCTAACATATATTTGATTTTATTTTTGCTCTTGTTTTTCCACAGTGCACCAGAACTTCGTCACGCTGCCCTACGGAGGAACCCTGAAGGTCAACCTCTACCTGCACTTTTCCCAGCTCAACATTGTCTACACGCCCAACTCAGACCGGCGGGACCGGGTCATTGTGGACCAGGGGGTTCTGATGGCGCCGCTGGACCCCCTCCTGGAGGGCAGGCTGACCGTGGCGGGCTCGCACCTCACCATGAAGAAGGTCCACATGGCCGACACGGGGGTCCTCAAAGTCACAGACCTGGCCGGGTTTCCTGTGGAGAATGTCTACTTAGAGGTACAAGGTAAGAGGCACAAACACCACAAAAGAATCAAACAATTACAAACAATTACAACATTTTGTAAATGCGTTTTAGTGGGAAGGTTTTTGATGGTTTGCACTGGTTTGCAGTGGTGTGTCTGAAGGGTTTTTCCACCAATGCTTCTCTGACTTTTAAATTACTACACTTTAATTTTATGGGAATGACTCCTAGGCTACTAAAGGGATCCCAGTGTAAGGAAAGGTCTCTTGACAAAAATGAAAAGAAAGCTGCTCCAGTGTCAAACTAATAAATATTCATTTATGTTTACTATACTTAGAAACAGGGCCACTAAACATAAGAGTAAAAAGTCTGCTCAAGATATCGATTAAAACAAACGAGGTGCAGCAACATGAAGGTGCCACCTCTTCCAAGGCGATGCTCAGAGATCCGCAATTTCAGACAAGATAACAAAAAACTTGAAGACATTAAAGGAGAGATGAGGGGAGGGAGGAGATTATATTTATGGAGGGTTACTATCCCCCAAAACAAATATTAACAAATACAGATTATATCATCAGTCTTATTATAGGATAATGTAAGAAACTGTAGTATTTTTTCATATTACACTATGAATTGTAAAGCACCACTTGCAGTACCTGAATATTTAATGTGAAAGGAGTTACACTAGCCAACCCAAGGAGCTTACACTGAAAATGATTGCTCTTTGCTGTTTGCTGTGGTTTAGGCTGATAAGATGTAATAAAAAAAAAAAACCTGTCAAGTGCTGCTTTACATTCTGCATGTATTGATGAAGTTCAGATATTCAAGACGTACATGGGAAGCCCCTGTAGTTGTCTACAACCTGCAAATACCCTGCGCTGCTGTAGATTTTCAAAACAGGGAGGAGCAGCAGTGCAGCGATCAAAAAAGGCTTTTTCTCTGTCTGGTTCTTCTCTGTCCCCCTCAGCCTATAAGCTGCCCACGCTGTATGTCGCCATCCTGTCCCTGCTGGGCGTCATCGCCTTCCTGCTGCTGCTGTGCCTGCTCTCCTGTGTCTACAAGGTGCATAAGAGGAACGAGAAGAACAAAAAACTGACGCTCCTCGCCCAGCAGGCCGGCAAGGGAGACGGGGAGGCCTTCAGACAGGTAACACACACCTCGCGCTGTACTTTCAGCTGCACTACAGCACATATCTGTGATGCATAAATATTCACCACCACTAAAACTACTGTGGGAAATCTGGGAGCACTGTCACTTTGTAGTCCAACTAATATAATATATAACTAATTTGGGCACTGCAACCCCCCCAAAAAATGTGTATTTGGCAAACAGAGTCACAGCTAAGCTAAACAGATCGATCTGCCCAGAAACCACTCAGGGAAGGCTGAATTGCACTTGGCTGTTATGCATGAGCCTTCTGGGCGCAGAAAAATACATCTGTTACATCTGTTGTTTAGGAGTCGTGACTTTGCACAATTTTTTACTGCTGGTTGCTTGAAATGGTGATCAGGGAATATCAGTTTATCCTCCTGCGGTCCTCGGTGTAAGACAAGGTGGATAAGTGCATCAGCAAAACGTGAATGAATTTATGGTTGTATATCTAGATACTGAAAATCTTACTTAATCTATTGCATATTGAAAATACCCCGACGAAATTACAAATCCCTTCATCGGTAACAAGTAAATGATATGCTGGAGGTTTCATGTTCATCCCAAAATTGTTTTCATTTATTTTGTTAAAAATACAAATCACTACTCGATCACTGAGTATGTCTAAAATGTAGAGAATCCAGTGTGTGCTGTCACCTGAAGACTTATTTTAGTATTCTTTCAGAGAAAAAAACATGCCTACAGTATGTGTACTAGTTTGCAAACTATGATTTGTTTTCATTTTGGGTATCTGTCTCTTGTTATCACTGTGTTGTTTCTGACAGCTCACTGAAGAGAGCAGGGCAGATGGACTTTTATAACCTCTTGGCTGCTTGCCCTGCCTACTCTTCACTGAGTCTGGAAAAAACAAAAAAATTCGGAGGGCCAGCATTCCCTTATTTTTTCATTTTTTGGATATCTCATTTTGTAATGAAATATAGACCCTTAAAAGCTTATGTACGGCCTGGAAACCTAATCAAAGCCTTTAATTGTTTCCCTGTTTATTGAACCTCTCCCCTGTTCACCTGCTCAGTGCTGGATGACTGCATCATTTATATATAATTGGATATAATATAATTGGATAATTTGAAATAGCCGACAGTTAACCCCTCCCTCTTCACAACCTCCGCCCAGCATCCCTAACAGGTGATTTGTTATCTGACTGAATTTATGGGCTAATTAAAAACTCATTGCAGATAGATGGCTCACCCAAAGCAAACACCTTAGCAGTGGACTCTCAGATTGATTGCTTTGCTGAGGACTAATAGTCCAGTATGATGAGCCGCAGATATAAAAGATATATTAATTACGTTAATGGTATGAACACCTTAAAGGGATACTTTGAAGATTTTTTTAGCAGCTTTGTATCATTACCATATGGATAATTTATGCAAATGATCAATGTTTAACCCCCTCCATGCTGCCTGCAACCAGACTTCACTGCTCATTTCACATCATCTGACTTGGTGTAAGAGGTTGTGTATTAATGAGGAGTTCTGTTCCAAAGTGTTGTATATCTGTTTTTGAAAATAAATGACCAGCTAACGTTTATGATTTATTATAACGGGGATCCAGTCCGCATCATCATTTTGTCCAAGTACAGATTTAATTTTGCCACCATGCTTTAAAATCCTTACCAATCCTTACTGTTTTTATTTGTGAAAAATACATTTGCATGTGAAATGTACCATTTTAGAGATTTAATCTTTTATTTTTTCCCTGTTATAGTGTATGTCCTCCTCAGAAATGAATGACTGATTGAATTACAGGATAATTTAACATAGCAGGCAGTTAACTCCTCCCCTCCCACAACCCTCACCCAGGATCTCTAATAGGTGATATGCTGACTGAATTTATGGGCCAATTAAAAACCCATTGCAGGCAGAAAGCTCACCCACAGCAAACACCTCAGCAGTGGTCTCCCAGATTTATTACATAGCAGAGGCCTGTTAGATGACATATCATTAATTTGCAGTTGCATTCAAAGATGGCTTGAAGTACTGCGAGTTAAACATTTCAGATCTTATACATCAAAACCAGTAAAACAGTATTTTTGCCTGCTTAAAATTGTAACTCCGGCCACTCCTGAAGATATTTTGTGGTGCGACATCACACGAGGAACACATTTTTAACCAAACTGTCAAATGGATCCTTAATTTTAAAGTCACCATGTATATGCACACTGATTAACTGTATAAAAGTTTTGAATTCTTGTTTATGTGTGGTGTCAGAATAACTATTTTTAGCGTTTCGTTGTGTTAATTATGTTTGTCTCTCTCTGTTTCTCCCTCTCTCCTTTCTGCTCTCACTGTGTGCATGTTGCCGTTTCTCTGTATCTGTCTATCTGATGCTGTGATATTGTCCTAAATTATTTCCAACATGCGTGACCTTGTTAAACCTTTGATGAATGTGGCCACATGGACACACACACTGGCTGTCCTGTCCTATTTGCAGGGTACAGCCGAGTCTTTAGGGATGGTGCCAGTCTCATCCTAATCCCCGTGTTCTTGCCCTCCTTGTCAGTTTCAGCTTTTAAGGAGAAGTGCTTAAGATGAGGCTATCTGTCTTGCCTTTACGATGTAGACACAGTTTCCCATGGCACAGCTTGAGCCTCGTCCAAAACTGTCTGGTGCCAAGGCAGGCTATTTTTATCGAGTTGCAATGATTTATAGTGGGGATTTTATCCTTTTGTATGACTGAAATGTTTCTTTATATAAATTTTTCTTTATGCTTAACAGCCATTTTCACATTTTGGCCTTTCCTGCTAGCCACCTCATCCATTGTTTTTATCATTTGTCTCATATTATTATTATCCCTATGTTTGCTGTTTAGGTGTTTTTATGCACAAATATCTTATAGTATCCAATCAAAGCAAGTCAGACCAGACCTGCTGGCCCACTTGTCTCAATCTGTGCCTAGAGAAGGAGTTACCATGGATCCTATTCCCAGGGTGGCCATGTTGAACTTATGCAACACTTGGGGTGAGAAACTCTACATGGAAAACTGGCTTGAAAACAATGGCACAGAGATGAGAGATACAAACTAAATCAAATGAGAAACTGGGATTTTGGTTGGTAGTTATAATGACCCAGATTCACTGTGCCTTGAAATGTGAACCTGAATCCCTCCAGATAGTTGAAAACCATTCATTTCTATCATGCAAAATCTGTGTAATAACAAACGTTGACTTGATTTGTGTTATTTGCATGATGTGCATCTTAGCACACTGCTGTTCTGCTCCTTTCGGTGGAGTTTCTCAAGTGTTACGTGAACTCAAAATGGCTGTCATGGAAATGTCTACAAGTTTAGAGCTGGACCTCTTTATTTGGAAGGCAGTTCGCTAACGCTGTTGCCTGTGCGTTGCATTGTTTCTCCCTCTTACTTTAAGGAGCCTCAAACGGAGCCTCTTCTTGGTGAGAGAATTGTGTTCTGGCCTCTTTTTTGCTGCTATTCCCCCTCATGTTGTAATAGTGCAGAAATATGCTGATGTTATGGCAAATGTGCTCCATGATCAACTTGTTGTGTGACAAGACGATTAGTGATGGTTTCAGCCGTGCGGTTCCAGTATATTTCAGTGCTCAGGGGCGGCTTTGTGACGGCTCAGGGCCACTGAACACATTGAGCACGAAATAAATCCTGGACACACTGAGCAGAAACTGCTGTCATTTTGTACAAAGAGAACCTGGTCAAAGACCTTATTTGCCATAAAGTTGGCGTATTCCCTTAAGTGGATCTGTCACCATGACTTGGTACAAACTGTCTGTGTGATCCAGAGAGACTTTTCAGTATTCATATGATTGAGCCTGTCTGCACTGTTTATTTGTATGAGGCAGGGTTAGGGTCAATTTGCTTTATTCTCAGTCCTTTCATGAGGTGGACTTTCTTCATAATTGAAGAATTTATCAGTTTAATTTGCAGTAAAAGCGTTCCCATATCCAAATCAACGTTAAAAATCAGAGCACAACATTCTGTCATTATTATGTAAATTGTGTTGACCTGAACTCAATATGAATAAGTACATTTACAGTCCAGCCTCACTGGTTCCGTTATGTAACTCTCCCATAAATATATGTATTTTTTAAAAAAAAAAAAATTTTCAGGTTTTTGCTTTATTACCTGCATAGTAATATTGCAAAGTGTCTGGAGAGATGGAAAGAGCAAGAATCAAAGCCACAGTCTCACAAATACATGGCATGACTATTATCCTGCCGAGGCCGACCAAGTGGACACAGCCAGGCAAGCTCAATCATTTACAGAGCTGACAGGATTTCGAATGCAGTTTCCACCGAGGTCAGAGTGAACACTGCAAAAATGTTCATCTTCAGAATTCATTCAGTCTGTTATTTAACTTAAAAAACTTACTTATCTAAGACGAGGATCTTGAAATGAGGCGGATCATCGCTGCACTAGAATCAAGAGAATGTCACTTGATTCAGGAAAAATCTTGAAACAAGTTGATTTTCATTGGAAACAAGTAAAACACACTCGTCCAACTTTTCACTTCTTTTAAGAAACAGCGATTGCAAAGCAGTAGTTCACCCCAAAATTAAAATGTTGTCATTGTGTACTCCTCTCCCTGTAATTTGAAACACTAGTGACGTTTGTATGTCTTTGTATCAAACAAGGAGTTAGCTGGATAAGTTTCATTTCAGTGCTCCCTAAAACAACTGGTATGAATGGAAACTGTCTTTTTTCATCTCTATAAACACATTATGTATTTATCCATCTATCTAGATACATAGATAGATATAGATATATGTATACAGAAAGAGAGATAATGCAGAACACATTGACAGAAATGTCATCAGGACCTAAAAAGCATTCATAGTTGTGTTTTGTGTGGAAAAACGTTCAATGGTCACAGAAATGGAAACTGAAATGATTTATAGCTTCTTTCCAGCAACACTGGAAAACCCCAAAAATTGTCTGTCAGCCACCCCACCATCCCCCGTCCCGCCAACAAGTCGATTAAATTACTCCAAAAAGCAAAATCCAAATTGAAGTCAAACGATCAAACTGTGGCTTCAAAAGTCCAATAATTATCTCATTATCTATTAGATTTTCCTCACTGGCTCTGCACCACACCAACTGGCACCTCGTAGCAAGCAGACGTTGCCTTCAAATGCTGTGGGGAATATTGTAATTATAAGGGCACTTGCACTCTATTACAAAACCGATGTAAATGTTCTCGTCCTCATTTTGCTGTTGCAGCTCAAAGAAAGCCGGCACCACTTTGTGTCTGTCGTCGGCTCATAGCAATTTTCGGCTGCGATGCCAGGATAAAGACGACAACACTCACATCGGTTTTGTAGCTGAAGTTTTTTTTAATGAAAAGTTGTTATGCACTGAAAAGTGAAAATGGCACATCTTGGCATTATGAGTGTGGCCAATTTGTCTTTACCTTTTGCATTTACCACTTTATTTGGTTGTTCCAGCATGCTCTACCCAGAATTGCAATATTTCTGACTGCATGATAAGACAATATCTCCTATCTGCTGCTGTGATAGTTGGCATGACTCAGTACAAGTGAGGAAAATCTAGAGGATAACGAGGTAAATATAGAACCCACATGCAATCATTTTGCGATAGAAAGCTTATTATATGCTGTAGAATCATTTTATGGTCTTTTTTTTTTTATTTTCATTCAGTACATTTGTTTTGGGAAACACTGAAATGAAGCTGCAGGAGCTAATTTGCTGTGTTAAAATGAAATACAATCTTCACCGGTGTTTCTGCTGTTATGGGGCTGCGAGAAGATAATGACTTTTTTTTTTGTTGTTGTTGGGTGAACTAATCCTTTAAGTAACGGACTAAATGGCTTATTGAGATGTTCATTGTTTTCCAGTGTTTTTTTTTTTCTTTTATCTCTTCTGTATTGGTGTGTGTAACCGCAGCTGAGCGATGATCTCAGAGGAAGTCACTATGTCATGTGTGGGTCTTCCCTCTTCACATTAGTGACCAGACATGTGCGCCATCCGTTCTGTTGCTTTCCTTTCTTTCTTTCTTTCTTTCTTTCTTTCTACCTCTCCTCCTTCCCTCCCTCGTTCATCATCCCCCCGCTGGTTAACGAACCAGACTGAGAGCTGCAGTTACTCATAGACGATCCAGTCATGGTAACTGCGGTCAAAGCTTTCACTGCTGTTATTAAGCGACTCTGCGAGCTCTTCTTAATCACACACACACATGCACATACATCTTTCTTATGTGTTGGGTGAATTACAAGGTAAACATGTATCCTGTGTGTGTATATGTGGGTATTTGTGCTGGGTCTGTGTGTGTGTGTGATTTTGTGTGTGATGTTGGTTCATAATACTGGGGCAGTAGTGATTAGCCTCTAGTTAGGAGAATTGAGTGTACTCAACCTTTTGTGATCTCCCTCTTACTTGATTTCTAGAGAATTGCTACTGCGTAGTCCGCTACTCGCCCAAGACAAATGTGTGTAGCTTTGCTGTGTCATTGTTCGTCTTTGTGTGTGTGTGTGTGTGTGTGTGTCTATATATGTGTGTTTGGAGCCTATGTGTTAATATTCTAGTTGATAAGCAATAAGTTACTGGCTGTATATAATGTGACATGATGCAGAGACACTCCCCATTTGATCCATCACACACAGTCGTCTATGTGTCAGTGTGCACCGCTTATGCCTATCGCAGTGTGTGTGTGTGTGTGTGTGTGTGTGTTTGTGTATCCACGTGTGTTGTGGTGTATCTATGTGTGTGCATGTCCCGACTGCTTATTCAGCCCTATGTGCGTGTGCAAATGCTTATATGTGTGTGTGTTTGTGCTCATATTCTCGTGTGTGAATGGGAGCTTAATGTGTGTGTGTGTGTGTGTGTCTGCATTTGTTTGTGTATTGACCGCGGAGGTTGAGATGACAGCAGCCGTCCTTGATGCCGGCCGCTCTGACAATGTTATGGATTTCCCTGTAGATCAGGGAACACGGGCGGCAGACCTGGACAACTCGTCTGATGGGATGTCGGCGGTCCGCGCGGCGCTTTCCCCCCGAGAGGCCGGACATGAAAATCAATGGCCGTGCCTCATCGCTCTCGGCCGCCATCTACTCCAACTCACCCAAACTCTCGCTCTCTCTCCGTCTCGCCCCTCTTTGTTTCTCATCCCACTCACCCCTCGCTCTTAAACTCACTTATTGTGTCTCACTTTCTCCCATCTATCTTGCTCTCTCCCCGCCTCTCCTCCTGCCTCTCGTCATGTATTTTTCTTGTCACCTTCTGCACCCTCCGCCATCTTTATCATCTGTCTCGCTCCCCCTCGTTTCTTTCCCTCTCTTGCTTTTACTCTTTCACTAAAGTCTCCTGTGTGTCGTTTTCTGACATTTATCTTACTTACACACATGCACTCTCTAACTCTCTCTCTCAGTCTCCACCTGCTTCTCTTCGCTCATCGTTTTCTCGTCACCCACTCTCCCCCCCGTCTGCTTCATCTGTCTTGTCTTGCTTCCTTTCTCTCCCTCACCTCTGTGCTCTCCCTCCCTGGAGGATGATTCGCTTTAGTGCTCTGACACTTGAACATACATTATGTTGACCGATCGTAGGCGATTAGCATTACCTTAAAGTAAGATGAGTGACCTTTTGGTAATTTAAATTGTTAGTGGGTTTTATTGTAAGATCAGTCTCCTTACGTCCGGCTCTTTAGCAAATGGTGTATGTTGAATGATCGAGGAGACAAGCATCATCCAAAGTAAGAGGACAGGCAGTAATAAAAAAAGTTGTCAGTGGTTTTTATTGTATAATATTGTCGATTCATATATTTTAAAATGAATTATCACTAACTGATGCTGCTGATGTAGCCAGGTGTCTTTTAGGAACTATTCCAAACTGTGCAGCCGAGGTGGAAAGTAACTAAGTACATTTACTCAAGTACTGCCACTTAACCTCAGTATTTTTGTGAGACTTTATACTTTTCCTGTTGTACTTTTTACTACACTACATTCATCACACAGATGTAGTTACTAGTTACTTTGCAGCTTTTGCATGCAAAATGTAAAATAAGCTTATTCTAAAACATGATGCATGTTAGAGTGTAAACCAGCAGTTAGAGCTACAGCATTAAAATACTTCCAACAGGTCAATGCATCAATAATTTATCACTTTGAAAGGAACCATTCTTCACAATAACCGCTTTCACCTTGCAGACCAAACTACATTTTAATACTGCTATACTAATACTGGAATATTTTTCCAATTATGATGTTGCTATTTTTTACTTAAATTAGTTAAATATTTAAATATATATAGTTGCTCTCTTGGAAATATTAGATTTAGCCACATATCATTTAAGGTTATCTATCATTTAGCTTTAGAGCTGCCATAAGTTTTCATTTTCCCAATTTTGAGTCAAGGCTTCTGGCTCACAGTCACTCAACACAGTGCATGCTGAAGTGTTAGCATGCAGCACTGGAATAAAAAAAAAATGCACCAAGGACACACGGATGATTTTGGTGTCTATGTTCTCATCACGTAATGGCTGAACTCATCAACAAGCCAATCTCCCAAAAACCTGTTCCTTTAAGCTCCGCTTGTCCCCATCTCTCTTTCATCCACTTTTTCTCTTCCTCTCAATCCATCAAATCGGCCTCAATTCCCACCCATTTTTCTCGCCACCTTCTCCACCTCTCTTTCGGTATCTCCCATCCATCTTGCTCTGCCTTTCCCTCATCTCTCTCTCTCCTCTGCCTCTTTTAGTCACTTAAACTCTCAGGTGTCTCATTTACTGTCATCAGTCTTACTTTCTCCTCGTCTCACGCCGTCTTTCAGCAGCTTTAAAGGAATGACACTTTCAGAAAGATTACAGCCCCTTCAGCTCTGTTTCCTCTCAACCTCCTGCCCCGACCAACAAAGACAAATAAAATCTGCTGTCTCTCAGTCGTGCCACACTATATACAGTGTCCACTTCGATATCTTCTATGTGTTTTTAAGAGCTTTCTGTGCAGCTTTTGTGTGTGTGCCAATGTCCTCTTTACCAGTGCCTATGTATTTTTGATGACTAGCTGTGTATGTACGATGTGTGACAACCGAGTTGCTCTAACAAAATGTTTTGGTGGCTGAGTTTTGAAATCTCCTGTGTGTGTGTGTGTGTGTGTTGTCTGTAGGTGGTCCATGAGGCTTACACAAGGTTCACTGAGGAGTCGCAGATTCAGTCGACATGGGATAAGCCCACAGAGAGCACAGAGGTCACTATCAAGGTCAGTGCAGTAACAAGAAGCCAACGCGATGTTTCCCACTGCAGGGGCAAAGAGGAGACACCCAGAACCAACCTAAAATATGATATCGCTATAACAAACATCACACAGTGAAACTCACAATATTGGCTAATTTGATAACACTGGTTATGCAGAGGTATTTTTTGAAGTGCAAAAAAGATCTGCATGAGTTTTATTTTTTCTCTAACACTAACTAACCAACACTGGCCGGGCTTGTTTGGCTCTAAAGTGCAAATCAGGCAAATAGGTCAAGAGAAATCAGACAGCAGGGTTTTTTTTTTTTTTTTTTTTTTTTTAGATTGCATGACTGTGTTGATAAGATAAATGCAGGAATCCATAAAGCAATAATATCCAAGAGGGCAGGGTGTAACATAATTGGGAATATGATGCAGCACTTTGCCCATGTGTGCCAGGAAAGCTGCAGCGAAAGTAGTAAACAAATCAAAACCATCACATATCACATCAATGCCAGGTCTAATTAGAAGGTAATCGACCTTAACAGATCGCGCCGGGCAGCAGAACAGATTAGATTACAGCCGAGCTCACAGCAACAACTGTTCATGGAAGCTAAATGTGGAAGGCATAAATGGGCAGCAGAGACGGTGGTGTGGTCAGGGTTCAGGGAGTTCTCCACAGCGTTTTACCGTTACATTTGCTGTGAGCCTCCAGTGACCTTTCGCCCAAAATGTGAAAAGGGAAGGGAATTCAGTGGGAATAAGGAATATGTCACATGTTGGTAAAAAGTCATTTTTAAATCTAGTGGCATTTCAGCACATTAGTGACTTTAGTTAGATCTAATGGTTATCAAACCAAACAGCAACCTCACATGATAACTGCTTTAATTTGGCAGGGAAATAAATATACTGATACAAAGTGCATGATTTCGTCAGTGCACATCCGCCAATTAATTAAATTTAGAATAAAATGACATAATTTATTATCTCTCCATTTTTTAATCGAGAACATACATAACCTGTGTCTTTATAATCTTAAGTAGAAAAACTGTGTTTATTTCCCCACTGTTAAAGTTATTCCTGTAGATTGTATATTTCCATTTATATAGATTGCCTTTGTTTCTATGTAACGCAGAAAATAAGCGGTGCCTGGGAATGGAAGGTAAATCTATAAATACGGTCCTGGAAACATGCTACATGAATTATTTATGGTCCTTTTTTACTGACCTCGATTTTTACCACTTCCTTTCCTCTCCTTTTCTGCTTTACTGCTCTCTCCTCCTCCGCACCTCCTTCTCTATCTCCTCTGTTCTACTGAGGGAATCCTTTTTGTCCTTCTCTCTTCTCCTTCCTCCTCTTCCTTATCCATACTTTCGTTCCCCTTTTCCCCCCTGTCTCCTCCTGTCTCACTCCTCTTCCTGTCATCCCTTCACTCTCCTTTCTCCTGTCCCTTCCCTCCTCCTCTTTCCTTTCTTACATCCTCTTTCCTTCCCTTTTGCTCCTGGATCCTCCTCCTTTCTGCTTCCATCTTGCCCCACCTGTTCCCTTTTTGTCCTGTCTCCCTCACTATGCTGTTTTACACCTTTTTTTTTGACCTGTTGGCTCTGTAAAACTACTTTCTTCTCCCTTTCTTTTCTTCTTCCCCTGTCCTCTCCTCTGCTCCTCCTCTGCAGGGCCTCGAGGTATCCAAACCGGGCCGATACCAGGCTCTCACCTCTGACAAGAACTTCCTGGAGATGAGTGACTCTGGGGTGGAGATCACCTTCTCTGGCCTCCCACTGGACAGCGACACCGACGTCCCGATGACTTACGCCTCCCACAAGCCCCTCCTCAACGCTGCCTCCCCCACCGCGGTGACCGGGGGAGTTCTCTCCGACAGCCTGGAGGCCACTGTGGTCCCTGACGGCGACTTCAGCGCCTGCCGAACCCCCAACTCCGCCACGAGCGCCAGTCCTGCTTCTAATCCTCGTTCGTTCGCTGCTGCCACCCCAGATGGCAGCCTACAGGGCGCGGCATCGCCAGGAGGGGCCTCCAGGGGCACCGCTGGCTCCGATTTGGTCAAGACACCAGAGGCTGGCGCTGACAGTGGGGAGGCCGGGCAGCTGGAGGGATCAGTTCAGAGCACCTGAGAGCGTGGGCTGTCTTTTTCTGTTTTGTTTTGTTTATTTTCTCCTGTTCCTTTATACAGGTAACACACATATAGCATCCGCAACCACCACCAAGACCATCCGGATCTCTTTTTTCCTGCCTAAAAAGACCTCATCTTACCCGGGCTGCACCATGTCCCAGATCACCGCATTTGAGACTAGAATACAGATAAAAACATCTCATGCCTGGACCCGGCTGTCAATATAGCCTAGAAGCCGGAGAAAAGGCAGTTGCACAAATGCACAATTAAAGATTTAATGCACTATGCACTGAAAAATGAGAGACAAAAGAGCAACTCCAAGCTCTATCAAAAGAAGAACAAAGTAATTTTGTGCGTATGGGAAATGCATGCATTTAAATTAAACATTACAGTAGATATCACAGTTCAGATCTTCCCTTCTTGGCTGGGGGAAAAATGCTGACGTTAGAATAGACTGAATGCATATTGCAAGCTTCAGCCGGCCAAAGAAGTGCAGACCGAAAAGGGCAATATGTTGAAGTTATCATGATGTGAAAAAGGTTAAAGCACTTTTCAGAAAACACTTAAATGGGATAAAAAGGGTTTTAGATTCTGCTGAGATGTTGCGCAAAAGAAATGAGAAGGTTTTGACAGCTCAAAAGTTAGAGTCATTCCTCTCCAAGGAGTTGGACGATATTTTCCGAGACCAAGACGACTAACAGCAACAGCGAGAAGAACTTCGCCCCTGCTGAGGCAAATCTCAGTGTATCGCCTCTGACAGCACTTTTGCCTGAGCTCACAGCATCAGACAAACACTGCAATGATTGCATTTCCCTCCACCCACACACAGACTCTTTATTAACAGTACAAGCATGTCAAAAAGCTTCTCCACCCCTCAGACAGAAGTGCTTGTCTCAGCACTCACTCACCACTATCTGTGACTAGCGAGAAAACCCCGACTCAATATCCCCTTCTTTAAAACCTGCAAACTGAAACAAGTCCAATAGATTGAATATCGCCACACTATGCAAGAAGTGCTGGTGGTTGTTTTTGCTTCCCTCGTACTTTGGGTGTCAAATCCCTGCCACTTTTGATGGCATCATCTAAAGCCGCCCGCCTAAACGTCCACCTCATCTCACTCATGCTAATGATGAGCGCCGGAGAAAACACCCACAAGAACAACAGAGACGGCTCGCTGTGGAAACCACCCTCATTGGTTTTTTTTTTTTGGTTTTTTTTCTGTCCCTCAGTGAGAAAACTGCCTGGTGGAGTTGTCACAAGCCCCGTCAAAGCAGAAAAAAAAAAAAAAACTGGAGAATACTTTGCAGCACTTCCAGGACTTTTGGAACAGTGCTAGAGAACGTAATTGGATTCTTGGTCTTTTTGCAGACGGACCAACTCGCGGACACCGAGACTGAGGAGAGATGATAAAAGAAACGACAGAGATGGAATAGGGGACTATTCGGGGAACGGATTAATGACTTGCATGATTTAAAGCCTCCTATTTTCATCTCAGCCCCCATCCATCTGAGTGAGCCCTGACTATTGTAGCCCTGTTGTTTGCCAAAATGAAGTGACTCGAAAGGCGCTGTTGGATCAATCAATGATAACGATCCGGCCTACAGCCCCGACAGAATGAGACTGAATAACAGCGATTATAAGAAGGGGAGGGGGGGGGGGCATAGAAAGCAACCAACATTATTGGGATTCAGTCGCACCGCAATCTTGATTCTATTCAGCCTGAGAAAAATAGGAAATGAAAAGAGGTGGATGTTCTCAGCATAAAAAAAAAACTTGCATTGATATACATGGTTAGGCAAATATCAATAACCCCTGATAGTCAGTCCATATGTTTGTAGGGTTACTTTCAAAATCCAAACCCACCAATTGCGTGACATTAATACCGCTATTGACAATACGAATAATAACCTCACCACCTTGTCATCATCCATTTTACCTTTTAACTAAAGAAGGTCAAACATTTCATTGCAAAAATATCCAGGCATTCTCTGACCAGGTTAGGCTCCTTATTCATTAAAGGGCATTCAGCTCCTAGTACCTGGTGGTTCTGATGCAGTGCAGATTTTTTATTACAAAGATATCCAAAGTCTACGGACACGGGGGTGGCAAAAGAGGCCTAGGCATCGTGGGATGTTGTATGGATATACCTGGGCAGTTTCTAAATGAGATCCTTGGGTAGATACTTTGATCTCAACTTAACTACCATGTAAAAACAAAAGTAAAAGTAAAGATAAAATACAAAGAGCTCTTGTAGAAAGTTGACTTGGCCAAGCGAGCAGAGACACCTTTAGTCACACAACAGCAGCAGTAGTTGTTTATTGTCAAAGGCATAAAAATATAGCCAAACTTTATGAAAAACCTGTGTCCTGGCTCTTTTGACAGCATATGATAACAACCAGACAACAAAAACACGTGCACAAAAATCTCATTCATTACATCCAAAAAGATTAATATACCTATATATAAATATATATACACTGTGCCTACATACATAGAGCCTACCTACACACCTATATACATTAAACCCGCCTATATAAATAGAGCTACACTATACACATAAAAATAGACCTATATACTTAATACTTACCTCATACTTAATATATAAATAGAAAAATGGGTGGGAGAAAAACAGAGGAGAATGGATTCAATAAATTTATTTCCAGGTGATTCATTTTCCATATTTCAGAACAGCTAAGATGAGTCACTTCCTTTCCTTGCCTTGGAACAGGAGTGCAGCTTATTTTAAGGCAACAAGAAATTCATCTGTTGCACACCAAGGACATTTCACACGAGGGAACCAAAACATCAAATATTTGTGAGGACCCCCTGTCCAAGCAAGTCTTCCCCTCCAATGAGTTTGTAATCGTAACACAGAGCAAATACCACTCGCTTGCTGGGTAGTGTGTTATAGTACCAACAGCGCAAACATTTTCGGCATGGGTGACGCCAGACGAAATCAAGCCGGGTCACAGTGATCGTCATAAGTCATCATAACAAGGTTGCACTATCCCAAGGATCTCATTTAGACAGCACTATTGCCATCGACAGCTGGTAGTAATATGGCTACCTCATGCCGTTACTGAATTGATGTCAATCTGGCGAGTCTAGAGGAGTTACAAACTGTCGGCCTACCTCTGTGGGGTACAAAACGCAGTCACAGACACGGGAGGCCCTGTCTCCTAAACATTATGTTCTCATACAGCTCATACAGCTAAACTGCATTTTATGTTTTCAGGGGAATGTATTTTTTGCGGACTACCTTTGTTTGTAGAATATCGGCAGAAGGGTTTTTTGGTGTTTGTTCATCTGAAGTTGATACTAGAAGGCAGGTGAAAGTGGTGCATGGGTCAAAAAACCAACTGTCACCCAGGTGAGTTCAAGCCCAGAGTGAAGTAGGTTATTTTTTAAGCCTAAACCTAAACTTAACCAAGTACTTTTGGTTGCTAAAGGTAACGACATTGACTAAAATGCTGCCCGACATGATATGCAATATATTTAATTACAGACAAACATAATCTGCGATAAAAAAAAACCTTTCCCTGGAAACATAATTGAGAATATATCTTAGTGATATTGCAACAAGTTATGTTGATTAGAAACATATTTGTGAGACGTCACAAACAAACGTAATCCGTGACAAAATACGCGTCCGGCTAAATGTGATTATGAATGCAGTTTAGTTGTCTTAGAAACAGGGTTGGGCACGGAGGATGAATATCTGAGAAAAGTGGGGGAAAAAAAGCACAACACTTATGTGATCCTTTTGGACCAAGGAAAGCCTCATATTGTAGTCAAAAAGGGAAAAAAATAAAATAAAATTAAGTAGCAGCTATTGTAAATACACAACCGTCATCTGCAAAAAAAAAATGACTGGGCCAGCTAGTTCCTTTCTTATTCAGGAAAACTGTAGTTTGGACTGAGCCATGATTTACCCCAGAGGAAAAATACAGAATATGAGTATTGTGTATGTGTAAAAGATTAACCCACTCTGCTTACATGCCATTGGCGATTGCCGATTTTATATGGCTATTTTATAGAATAGTGCTTTTGCTCGTGCAGGGACTTCTTGATCTAAATTGGATGCATAAATATTTCGGCAAAGCCCTCAAAACTCACCCTGTGTATTCTGTGTAAATATCTCTTTATCGGGTCAGTACAAATAGGTTCTGATAAGGAGCGCTGATCTCCTTTGGGTAATAGCAGACGGATGGGGATGTGGATTTCAGTTGAATCTTAAGCAATATTAATGTTATGGCACTGAGACATCACCAACACTCACAGGGTAAAGAGGAATCAAACTTAGCACATGTCAACATCCCCCCATCTTTCCAAATCATCCTTTTTTCTCACTATTGTGTAAATATAATGTGTAATCTGCATGTGTACAGTGTGAAAATACTAGCGTTTCTTACTGCAAGGCTTATGCAAGATTTTATACTATCAGAACGCTGCATCGGTCCTTTAACTTACATGTTGACAGTAGGTAGGGAACTAACACGTTGTCATGGAGATGCCTTAGCTGGAAAGCCTCTCCAGTACTTAAGCTCTGATCAGATACATGGATCAGAGTGACGCCGTGTGAAATCCTCTCATCAGAGTTCGCCTCAGCTTTACTGCAGTGTCTACAGTCACTTACCGCTGATGTAAGCCTTCTGGACGTCCTGTTTGACGCACAGAGAAAACAAGTACAGCGTATTTTCATTTAACCTTTATTCAACCGGGCAGTCCCACAGAGAGCAAGAAAAGGTTTGAAGGAGGATCTTGCCAAGAGAGCAGCTTTTTTAAAATTGATTTAAACACTTTAAATAGAGAAGATGTTTGGAAAGAGAGGCCTAGATTTCATGATGTGAGGTAAACAGCTGTAGGCCCGGCGTATTTGCAGTTAATTCTTAGGGTTTCGTTTTAACCTGTGTGGAAAAAAAGATGGAAAAGGTCTGCAGCATCAGGAAAGTTCAGATAAAATTACATAAGATGCCACAGAAAAATACAGTTTACATATTTATGATCAGGACTGTGCCTTGAAATTTTCGAGGGCTGTAGCTCAATAGGAGAAAATAAACACTCTTAAATCTAAAATTGGGCAGCACTTAGTTTTCGTGTAGATACCCTGCCTTGTTCCAGGTGAAGATGCTGAACAAAATGTTTCGTGCATTTTGTAGGAGGACATTTTGTGTTTTGCAGGGTGAAGGGACTGGACCACGAGGCTCCTTTGCACTGAATCACAGCTTTTGCCAATAGGAGTAATAACAGGTTCCAGGCAATCACAGCCAAGCACAGCTGATGTCGGCTTTATGAAAGGATTTCACACTCCGCCATTCAACCTAGCTCTCGTTTTCTCTGTTTCATTACACACCAGGGCCGGCATTCACGAAGCCTCTCAGAATAGGAGTGCTGATCCAGGAGGGACGCTTTAATAAAATGTTCTTTGAATTTTTCTAGACTTACTCTTCGTCATAATTTCAAAGAATATGATGAAAACTGAGGAAATGATATCTGCACTGAGGTGATATAATGCACACTGCAGATATAGTTTGCTATAGTTTGCTTACACTTCAGATTATGATAGAAAAATGTTTTTGTTTTCTTTTATCACAAAATATAGGATATATTAACTAGCATCGAGATCAGTTAATCATAACTTAATCCAATGCCATTTGATGGATTTGGTCTTACTCTGATTGATTTGAGTCTTTGCTTTTGATTCATGATTTTAGCCACAGGAAGATCAATTTTAAGCACAACACTTTATGCTAAGACTCTTTTATTAAGAATAAAGATGAGAGTTTCAATTCAGTCTCAGGTTGATATTCTCTCTCTCTCTCATCACAAAAATGACAGAGTGATCCTCGTTCGGCAGCACTCCTGCTCTGGGCCTCATTGTGAATCAGTGAATAATGCATATTGCCCTGTTTGTTTGAAGGATTCAGTGTGGTCACACTTATCTCCCTACCGCCATACTCCCAGCACCTGAGAATGTTTTTTATAAGAGAATAAATACTACAGTGGTATTCTTAAAAATGATGATTCATTTCCAACTAATCCGCGTCGACTCTGGGACAAAAAACAACTTCGACACAACACACACGACTGATCAAACAGCGCCACTGCATACTGGATGCTGTACGTTGTGTCTTCCCAAACGAGATGCGGCTTTTTTTTTGGAAATGATGCATCCTTTTTAAAAGTGGACATGCTTGAATACATTTCATCCCCAGAACTTTTTTTGTAGCATCACATTCAGCACCACAAAGACTAACTCCCATGCTAATAATGTGCTTGGTATTTCTCCTTACTATGGTACTATAGCTTCTAACTGCTGTCCCGGTGTATACCTAAGAGTTACTCTAACTGCAGCATGCTGACCTGTAGATTGCTTGTGGGACAGCAGGCGTGATGGTGATAGCTAATAATCATAATCGTAGTATGAATTGCACTGTTCTGTAGAGCTCGCCTCCTGAGTGCATCCTGATCTTCTGAGTTTCTCCGGTCAGACTCTGGTTTCCCAAGATCCTCCTCACTCCA
This sequence comes from Myripristis murdjan, assembly GCF_902150065.1. NCBI lineage: Eukaryota > Metazoa > Chordata > Actinopteri > Holocentriformes > Holocentridae > Myripristis > Myripristis murdjan. The sequence goes on from NC_043990.1 coordinate 7,914,604, forward strand.
AGATCATCTTTTTTTCTGTTGGCATTCAATTCGGAGTGGCTGTTAAATGAAAAAAAAAAAAAAATCAGTGTTTTTTTTTTTTTTTTTTTTGAGGTTTGTGCCAATGTACTCTGTTGCCCCTCTCGTTTACATAATTCATGTTTTGTGTGCACACAGTCGGTGTATTTGGGGACATCAGGGTTCATTTTCTTCCCTTCAGTAGGAGCCATTTGCTGCCATTCATTCTGTGGAGTGTGAAAAACAGCCTCCGCAGTGCTAGATAATCCATCACAGAAAACATGAAGCGTTCATTTGGTTTTGTAAAAAAAAAAAAAAAATTGGTGTTTCAGCATGCCTGAGTTGATTGTTTTCATATCAGTGCTGCATAATGTTGTCAGGTCACGTGACACCCACAGAAACAATGGATGTCTTCGCCAAACTTGATGCCTGTTTTACGGCCAAATAATCCTGTTAAACACTTCACCTTAAAAAACTTTATTGTTACATCTGTGTCTTCTCATTTCCCCTAATCATCTTGTGCTACAAAACGATTACGGGAAATGCCCACTAAATGTTGGGAGAAGTAACTCTGAGTGACACTGTTGTTTTCCTTTAACATCACATCAAATATAATTGCCATAGTCCATTCCAAACTATCATGTTAATGTTGACTGAAAATCTGATTATAAATTAAACAAGGCGTTATGGTTTGTTATTATTTTTGCTTGTTTATGATTTCATCTGCTCGTATGACACTAGATGTGGCTCACACGCCATCGTTTCCCTACATCTCAAATTGTTGTAGCAGCAAAATGATTTTGGGTAACCCAGATTCAGGATGCGACTCTTGAGGCTAAATTAGATCCTTCTGGTTGTTAAGTTCATGTCAGGAGATGTATTGTCACTGTCAATATTACTTTGCTTCTGCAAAAATATAATAACTACATCCTTTCACATAAGACATATCTCTTCTGCTCCCCTTTGTCTTATGTTTGTAAATTGGTGTGCTTTTTTTGTTTGTAACAGAATAGTTTCATTTTTATTATGATGATAATGATGAGGATAATGATGATGATGATGATGGTGCTGGCACTTATTAGGAGATTTTTTGCCTCTGGCTTCACAGTGTAAGAATGAAGGGCTGTCTGTGTGGAGTAAAAGAGAATAATTCCTCTGATCTTTCAAATGCCAAATTGCAATGGGAGTAACAAGCGAGACATAAAGAAATATTCATCTATATTTTGGCTAATAGGGCATATTCCTAATTTTTTGAATTTGACCAGAAATAAAACAGTTCTTATGACTCCTGAGCACAGACAGTTACATTCTGTTCCTGTACTGGTTGTCCTTTCAGACGGTTTTCCTATGCCTGTGTACATATTTTCTCATGCCTGATTTAGCACACTGCTCCATGCGCTCGGCTGGTTTGGTTGCAGGCAGAGGAAATCTGCCACAAATATTCAGGAAATGCATGAAAGTCCCTGTTTTCACTTTGTTTTTGCTTTCATTTTGCGAGAGTTCATGTGAACGGATCAGAATTCACTTGATCAGTTTCCAAAGCCGGGTAATCATTGACATTTATGATACTTCACTGTACTGCCATGAACAAACAACCACACACCCTTGTATGCTCAAAGAATTAATAAAAGACTATTTATATACTCTGTAAGACCTTTTGGCATCCTGCACAACTTTTCTAAGGCTTCTCTTTTTCTGTAATGAATGAATAATGCCAATTAAATGAATTTTGAAAAGACAGAGAATCAAAAGGATTGTTTTTGTCTCATTACTTTTGGTGTTGTTTGCACTACATTTTTGATTAAAATAAAGTATATTCTCTGTATTTAAATCACAAAGGTATTCTTTAATCCTTAACCATTTCCAACATAGATCTGAACAAATGGACACCTAATATTTTGCCCTGTATCTTTGTGAAAGGCACTACTGCAGGTTAGCTGCATATGCATGCCCAGAGATCAGTGATATACTAGTTTGTTAAAAGATAACCTCCACGTGGTAATCATCTGAAGATGAACACCCTCCAACATAAAATGAAGTCATACATTTTAAGAAGAAAAACATTACTTTTGTTTTTTTCTCCATCTTAAAAAAAAAAAACAAAAAAACTCTAGCTCTTGCCCTAGTTCTATTCCTTTCCCTTTCGATTCATTTTTCCAAAACTGTACTTTGCACCGAAAACTGTTGTAAGGGGATTATGGCCTTGACTTTTGCACTTTGTTTTTTGGATGCATGGTTGTTATTTTTGTTTATGCATGCAGAAAGGGAGCAGGGCATGTGACCTAAATATTATATTATATTTTGGTTCTTATAATTTAATGTAAATGTAAAATATCTATATAAAGGTAAAATACCCTGATGTAAATGTAAAATATTATATAAATTTATTACATAGTGTGATGAGTGCTGTGTGTGTGTACTTAGAGTGTGCCAGCCTGGTGTGTGTAGGCAAACAAAAGGGCGGCCAGACTGAATTTAGACGGGCTGATCCTAAAGAAAACCACCCACACCAGCTCTGACACCGCGGCCCCAGGCCTCCTCACATGGGCCTGTCCCGCTGAAGGCGCCCTGGCGCTCATCCAATCCGGGAGGAGCCGGAAGTGACGCCACTTTCAGCGCAAGGAAGCCCCCGGACTGGCGCGCCAAATTTCAAAGGACTTCCTGGGAGGAAAGGAGGAGAAGAAGCGCACTGAGAGCAGGCAAACAACGGCGCAGAAATAGGGCAGTAAATATCAAACTTGGCGAAAGTGGACGAGTGCAGCGGAATTATCGACGGCGTCTGGTCCAACTTTGGGGGAGTAATTCACGCAGAGTCGGTGTGAGGCAGTGTTTTTGTTGTAAGTGGCAGCGAGCTTTGACTTTCATTATGTCCTACAAGGAACTTACGCTAGCTAGCTTCATCCTGCTGCTTGCTGGCATAAGATGAAAAGCGCTATTCCCTGCTGGCTTAATCTCCCGCACGCTAAACGATGCCTGCACTATAGGTAAATGTCTTGTTTGGACGAGGTGAAGCAACGCAAAAATGTTGTTTTTATATGACAAGCCGTTCATTTGCATCGGTTTTGGTGTCTCGCTTTGTGCCGTGATCCCACGAGACGTCACTGAGTCATGCACGCGAGCCACGCATGACCTGCAGTGCGTGTTAGAAAGGCCAAAAAGTTGATGTTTACCTTTTAACTTCTCTGTGAGCTAAATTTAACTTCTGTATACTTCTGCCACACTCTCACCTTATGTGGATTTGAAGCCACGCATGAGTGACTGGGCGTCGCGGTGTTATTTATTAATGTTTTTAAGTTCTGTGAAATGTCACTTATATTACATTCTTAAAGCCTAAACTGTCATTTTGTCGCTAAGTACGGCAATTAAACCTTAGTTGTTCTTATTTCATGATTTTTTTCCTCTGTTTTCTTCCAGATCAGACAATCCACAGCTGTTACACCCTGTCAGATTTCCCGACCTGTGAGACTGCTGATGTCAATTGATGTCAAAAGCTAGGGGGTTTTTAATCTCTCTCACACACACAGATTCAGCTGACAAGTGTTAAACTTTAGAATATTAGCTGCCATAATTTGAGCGGTGTAACAAAAAAAAAAAAAGAAGAAAAGGTCACGGCTGTCAAACTTTATGCCGTTTCAGTTGTCACCGCGCTCAGACGCTGCAAATTAGCAGCGCAGTCACACAGTGGCTCTCCACATTGCCACAGAAGCTGAAATCAACTAGTTTATGCTTCACATTTCTGCGGTGGATTTAGTGTCTTTGAGCCTGGGCTGATAATACAGTGTAAGAACTCATTTGCACAGTCTGCCAACTCATACAGTGCTCTATATCCTCTTTATTTATTCATAAATTCAGCAACAGGATATAGTAAGACGTCAGCTTTCCATACTAATAGAAACACCTGTTGCGTATAGCCCAGGTGACTCCCTGGATCCTTTAGACTCAGTGCATCAAATTCAGGCTTTTTTGTTTTGCAATGCAATATTTATAGGCCTATGTTTAGCAGGCAGAGCACAAATGCCTTCAGTTTGACTCGTATCTACTAGAACAGCGTCTTAACCAACAATGGATCATAACCTCCTGTAAGTCGTCACCTGTCTCAGGTAGGGTGAGGCCTCTGGGTGGGGTGGAGGAGGTGCAGCAGTGGCAGACAATCTGATCGGCCGGGCAGCCTGTCGGTCATGCTGTCGGGGGTGCAGCCGTGCTTCCAGTTGCTCCGGATCGGCTCGGCGGCGGGCGACTCGGCCCGGGACCTGTACACGTTCCGGCCGGCGCTGAGCCAGTCGGTGTTCCGCCTGGGCCGGGCGGCCGAGCTCTGCGACGTCACGCTGGACTCGGCCTCGGTGTCCAGGATCCACGCCGAGCTGCACGCTGAGAGGGAGGGGGGCGCGGGGGGCGCCGCACCGCAGGAGGAGGGCTGGAGGGTCCACATCAAAGACAGGAGCAGCCATGGTGAGAGACACACACACACTCTTACACCTGTACCGTCAGGGAAGGGGAGAGTCTGACTCATGGACATTAGAGAAACACACAGACATCGTCCTACAGAAGTCCAAACACTAAAACATCTCGAGGGAAAGAAACAACCTCACTCAAGCGCAAACACTTGTCGTTACACTTACACACTTGTTTACAGACAGACAAACGCAAACAAAAAACAGTGTACACACTCGCTTACACTGCTTGTCTGGGAGAAATGCAGATGTAGTGGGAGACTGGCCCTCACAGATGAAGGTGCACCCACACACACACACTGCGCTCCATTTTGACTGACAGGAATACAAATGGTAAAAACTGTAGCTGGGGAAATGATGCATTACAAATACACACACACACACATATACACAAACACACCTACTCCAAATTGGTGACAGACAGAAATACAAATACTGACTCCTGTAGGAGGTGAGAAGCAGACACACACAAACTACCTTCGACTTGTTTACTGATTAAAAAAAAAAATACAAACACCACCCACACACACACACACCTCTGTTAACTGGCCAAACACAGCTGCAGATGTACAGACAAGGTAGATGCTCAGACACACACGTACAACGGCAGAAGCACATTTACATTACAAACAACTGCTACCCAAAGTATCAACTTTTCAGCAGCTAAGAAAAACAGTCAAGCTCATACCATGACCAAGATGTATTTTTCAGATTATACAGTGGGGTTTTGTACAATTTTTATCAGCCCAAAGGGAATAATAATAATAATAATAATAATAATGATAGCTTTATTTATGTAACAATTGTAAAAAAAGTAAATGTACAAAGTGCTTGACAGGATAAAATAACTGTAGTTAACAAACTATATCTATAATGCAATAAATATAAAATCTAGTAACACACAGTACAATAAAGATATGTAGAAAACAAGTTAAATAGAGGAAAACATGGTATTTTAAATGTGATTTTTAAAAATATTTGTAAAGTCGGCCATGGTGACACGGTATCATTTTCTCAACCAAAGAGGAGCTTGTTATCCTTCAGTTTCCACGACTGAAAGCGTAACGAGCATCCAGCAACAGAAAAGGGAGAAGTGGAACCATGAAATGGAAATGATACAACGGCAAAAAGAGTGGAATAGTAAAACAAATTTAGGTGAAAACAAACTTGGCGGCATGGCAGATGTGACGAGTGTAGGGCCGGTAAATGATATACTGTAGGAAATATCTTGTCAGTGGGGAAGATTTATCACCGGCACAGTCGACATTCCCCGCTGAGACCCGGGCCGTGCAGGGACCAGCCGAACGGGACGGAGCCGAGAGCGGACGAAAATTGAGAAGCGCGAGTTCTTAAAGGAGATGAACAGTATGGGACCGATCAGACAGCCTCCGAATCTAAACTGCACTCTTACTGCCTAATTTTTCAAGTAATTTCACAGGCTGTTTCACACATTTTTCATTTTTGCTATTAAAATTACATTTTAGTATTCAACGCGCATTTCTCATTTGTGCCGCGCTGTCATGGCCGTTGGATTGCCACACAGCCTTCCAGCTCTGCAATTTTAGGTCCATTTCACAGACTGTTTTACATTTCTCCCCAATTTTGGAAGCTGTAAACATATTGATAGTAAAAAAAAAAAAAGTTTTATTGTGAGCCTCTGTCAGCTTGATTTATTCTGCCTTGTTTGTCAGGAGTTTATTCTTATATTAAAAAGTTTTGTGATCGTCTGGCCCGAGGTGACATCGTCCTCAACCACAAAGCCGCTGTTTGTTTGTGTGTGTGCGTTCATTTGCGCTGCTCATCTGACTTTGAGAGAGCTCGGATGATTCATGAGCTGTTTCACTCGTCTCTTGTCAATGTCAGCGCGGCCAATGACAATCTACAATCATCTTGTTTCGTGAACAGAGAAAAATTATGTGCCGGCATACCGCTTGTACTTGAGAAAAAAAAAACAAACCAAACCTTTCCTCCTCTGCTCTCGTGCTGCCAGGCACCTGGGTCAACGAGGTCCGCCTCCAGCCTGGTGTCCAATGGGAGCTCTCCGATGGCGACACGCTGATCTTTGGCGGCCAGTCGGCGCCCGGGAGCCCGGAGTTCTACTTCCTGTTCCAGAAGGTCAAAGTTCGCCCGCTCGAATTTGATGCCATCACAATCCCAAAGGTGATCTTTGACGTTGGGGGACAGAAATTCAAGTCAGAGATTCGACCACTAAAATAAATTTTCCAACAGGTTTACTGTGGTGCCTCACATTTTGTTTCCAGCAGGCATTAAACCATCATGTTGCACTGCATTATTTCATAGGCAACGGCTGCATTGTAATTGAAACCATGACAGTGATTAAGAAAGAGACATTGTGGTCCAGTGTGGTTTATTTGATGGTGCGTAACACCGACATGACAGGGTTCGGGGTTTCACTCCTCATGTAGCCCAGTGTTCTTATGAGCAAGGTATTAGCATGACAGGGTTTCGACTTCCTCTGCGGTCATTTATGCTTAAAAACGGTGAGAGCCCATTTTAAACTACAAGGCACTGCTGTCTGTTGGACGGCATAATGTGATGGACAGCGATGTTGGAAATTACTTTCTTGGCCGTTCTGCCGAGGGCTGGTAAACTAAAAACAAATTACCTGCAGAGAATAATTTACTGTCCAAAATAATTCATCGAAATTGGTCAGCTCTACTCATTTTCAGCACCATTCCATCTGTATAATGAGGTGATATGATAATTGTAGAAGCTTGCTCACTAATGAAATGCAGCAACATTCATTTTTCTAGACAAGAAAAATAGTTTCAAAGATTGAGAACAGGCAGAGGACAAGGAATTCAAATGCTACCGCCGTGTATGTTTTTTTTTTTTTTTTTTTTTCATTGAGAAGTAATTTTGCTGATATATGACAGATGTTGATTTTGGACACCGACAACTAATTCAGTTTAGCTTGACAAGAACTGATGGCATTGTTTCGTTTGTTAGGCGGGCACCTTCTCCTCTGACCTGCAGAATCGGATCAGGACCAGCCTGGACCGGAAAACGGCGCCCAACCTGGACCTGTCCAAGCTGTCAATCAACCGGGCGACGGTCATCCTCAACTCGATCGGCAGCCTCAGCAAGATGAGGGGCAGCGCCTGGACCTTCAAGAGGAGCGACAGCCACGGGGGCAACACCTCGGACCCCGGCTCGTCCTCCTCGCCTCCTCTGATGGGCTTCTCCTCCCTGCTGCCTCCCTCCACGCCGCCGTCCTTCCCCTCTGCGGGTTCGATGCCCTCGACCAAATCTCTGCCGCAGTCGTCCCGGAGCAGGAGGAAGTCAGCTCACACCGTGCTGCTCGAGGACGACAGCTCCGATGAGCCCCGGAGCCGAGCAGGTATGGCTGTTCAAATGAGGGGAAAAAAAATACTGAAGTTTCATTATTAACTTGATGAATTTTTTTAGATTGCAGGGGGCTGAGGGTGTTTTTCAGACAGGCTCTTTAACACTTTTTTTTTTATTCCTCACCACAGGTGGAAAATGAACACATTTACAAAACAACAACAAAAACAAGAAGACATTAAGACACGGGGGGGCCTTTTCAAAAACTTTCTAAATAATGTTGTCTTGTAGTGTGAAGGATCCCCGGCCGAGTAATCAAGTTGCATGTCAGGGAAAAAAATCTTTCATTTTACTCACGCTGAGAAAATCGTAAATCGTTTATTCGGAACAATTTTCACTGAAACTAAATCTCATTTTGCCGCAAGAGAATAACAGTCAATGAAAAGCAAGCAAAATAAAGCAGGAAAAGAGTAAATAAATGAAAATGAGAGGAAATTACACAACAATAGAGACCGATGCTGCGGTTAATTCAGCGATTCAAAGGAAACGGAGCACAAAGGCGTAGTTCTGAAAAAATGCTGGGGGGGGGAAATCATCGGTGCCTGGATGTCTCACTACTATTCAGCAAAAATAATCCCAGCGTGTTTTTCTTTCAATGTGGTGCAGCCGTGGGAGTGGCGCTGGAGGACGGACAGAGAGCCAGGGCGAGGAAGAGGAGGCGGCTCTACAAGTCGGAATCGGAGGGTTTCAGCTCACCTCCCGCTCTGCCGCTGCAGCTCAAGAGCCAGAGCGACGTCAGACGGCCGCTGGACGCCAAGCCCTTCCCCGTCGGCACCAGGACCATCGGCAGCTTCCACGGAGCCATGACCAACAGCAAACTGAACCAGCACCTCCACCAGGCGTCCTTCACCAGCCTCGCCGTTCACAAGCAGGAGCTGGAGACGCAGCACATCCGGATGACGACGCACGCCGGCATCCCGGTGTTCCGCCAGCAGAAAACCGCCTTCTCTTCCTCTGCGCCGCGGGGGAGGCGGCGGGCTCACAGCTCGCCTGTGTACTCCCCTCTGGTGGTGGGAGGCGAGAGCTACAACCTAGCTTCGCCCTCGGTGAGAATCTGTGCCGAAGAGAGAGGCCGGGCGCAGTTTAACAGATTCCACCTTGCCACGAGGTAATCTGACATTCCCTGCTGCACAATACAACACAGAAACATTTGTCCACTCCCACTGCCATCTAAATAGGCTGTTTTAGTTATTTTCAAAACCTAGTCATCTGGTTGAATTGTTTTTACCAGCCACCATGACCAGAAGATTAGTTTCCCACCCTAAATAGCCAAGGAGGATTCAGTAGTTTTACAAATCTGCCCTCATCATCGCCCGAGTTAAAACGTTTTTGTTTTTGCTGTTAATAATTTGTGATGTCAGTATGTCAGAAGTGTGAGATGGATGGATGGATGGATAGAGAGAGAGAGTTATTGGGTGTTCTGAACACATGACAGGTTACCCGCTGTGCTCCAACCTTCACAGGCGCTAAAATACATTTCTGGTGGAAAAAAAAAATTACATGCAACTGACTTACATTACCTCTCTCATCATCACTCTCTGAAACAGTTCGACGCTTCTTAAGATGAGTCAGCATTGTCAGTGCAGGTCAGTTGTGCCCCACATATATCACATTTGACGCGTGTTTTTAAATTTGCTCATGTCGGGCGTTTTTGTGCCTGTGTGCGGCCGGTCCCATCAACCAAAGAGAGAGAAGGAATCTCCAGGGAGAGGAGACGGCCTCATGAGCCAGCCGAATCTCACAGGTTTTGACATTGTGAGGTGCTGCAATGAGAAAATCCACACTGGGTTGAAATGCTGGACAATGAAGGGAGAAAGACGTCATAAGTATTCCTTTTTTTCTTTGTTCAGTGTCATAACTACACAGGCACTTGGCTTAACCTTTCCTGTTCTTGCCTTCACTTTCACATCGTACTTACTTGGGATTTGAGTTCAAAGAAGCTGGATGCAGTTTTCCAGTTTGCTACATACCCACTCTGCAAATTAAAACTACCAGGTGTGAAGGAAAAGAGTGAGGTTCTGGTCAGCTCTCAGAGTGAAGGAGATCTCAGGAGGCTGTGATGTCTTATGCAAAGGATGTTTATCGATGCCCAGCTGAAGAGAAGAGAGTATGAACGCTAAAAGTGGGAACACTGTGTCGTACCACACCAATTCTGAGGGTTGCTCACCGGCATGCCTTATTTAAAGGAGGTATCTTACCTCAGTATGCTGGAGGTGAACAGCTCTGTGTTTGTGAAAGGCATCAATCTGCCTGGTCTGGTCCCCCTGTGTCTGGCGAGCCCCAGACTGATGGCCTTGGTGTCATGGAGACGGTACGTCCTATCAATGCAGCTCAAAGGGGCCTAATGTGACCTGCAGCTACTGGGAAAATTCCCTCCCACTAGAGATGCACAATATTGGATTTTTTTGCCAGTATCCAATGTGCCAGTATTTTCCAACTCTTTTGGCCAAATGCCAACACATGCACCTAACCGCAGAGAACATAAAGTCTCTCCTGTAGTGGAACTGACATATTATTATGCCTGCTTTTATTGTGAAGGCCCACTGGCAGATGCAGACATGAAATACAATGCTTTTCAAAATGTACACATTCACTGGGCCAAATAAAAAAAACTGTTTCAAATGGGGTGATGTAGCACACGCCATGTGTTTTCATTAGGGATGTTAACCTTTTGTTATTCTCACACTGTTGTCACAGTTTCATTACACTCCCTACTCCCTAGCCTACATTCCTTCTCCAGGTATTTAATTTGCACATTTCTGAAAACTGTTGTAAGGAGAAAAATAATGATTAATGAATAAAAACTAACTAAATAACTAAAATGCAAGAAATTTAAAGCATGCAGTGGTCTTGTGCTGCTCCTATGAGGTTTAGGCAAAATGCAGAATGCATTCACAAAAAGGTTTCATGCAAACAGTTTATCATGAAAAAGCAATGTGTTAGGAACAAGTGGGTCCAAGTGGGTTTTGTTAAATATCCATTAGGTTGAACTGATTGTTGTGATCGCTTCTTTTTTCTGTTGTTCCTTCTTGCTCTCACTGCTTTCCATCTTTCTTCTCTCTCTCTCTCTCTGCTTGTCTTCGTCCTCTCGTCTTGCAGCAAGCGGCGGGGGCGTCCCAGAAAGCACCCTCTGCCTCCCCGGCCCTCCCTGCCCTCTCCATCCTCCTCATCCTCCTCATCTACCTCTTCAGCTTCCTCTTCCTCCAGCTCCTCCTCTTCCTCCTCCGAGGGCGAAGACGACGACGATGAGGAGGAGGAGGAGGGCCTGTCGGGGGTGGTGGAGCCGTGTGCGGCCCCGCGGTGCCGCCTGCCCCAGCAGGACACGGTGCAGTGGATCCAGTGCGACGTGTGTGACGCCTGGTACCACATAGACTGCCTGCATGTTGATCGCAAGAAGCTCCTGATGGACCCCAACGCCGACTTCCACTGCGGCTGCCGCTGACCGGGCAGGGCGATGAAACTGAATGAAATGTTTCCGTTTAGTTACCACGTGTCTTAACCTCTCTGCAAGATTTTATTGCCATACATGGAAATCACAGCGGCACGGACTCTCACTGTGGTGGCTTCTGAGATGATTTTTTTGTTGTCGTTGTTTCTTTGTTGTTCTTTTTAAAGCTTTACCTAGGGAAAGTTTCTTCTTCAGCCCTGCCCCTGCCTCATGTTCACAGTTGCCCAGCACAACCAGTCTCGTCTTAATGGTCACTGAGCAGCTTTGCCTGTGTGAAGTAGGATTAAATGCTTTGCTCCCTCCTCAACAATCATCAGTGAGGGAGGAGAAGAAAGAGTTTGATCCACGTTCTACATGCCGATCTTCCCCAGCCACACTCAGGATTCATACCGGTAACTTCACAGTGAGGAAGCTCAACTGCGATGAAATGACTCAGGGCCGACTTCATTATGGCGACGGCCGGCTGCAGAAGTGTGTTTAGGACAGCAAAACCTGATGAAATGTTTCCGAGCAAACTCCCACTGCAGGTCCTGCTGACTAGGGGGTGAGCAGCGTTCAGGAAGATTAATGAAATGTTTCGTGCTGGCTGGCCGTGGCCGGGAGTCTATTCAGGCCGATTAAACTTCCTGAAAGGTTTCAGTGCAGCCACCGTCACTATTTCACCAGCCAACTTTACTTTCCAAGCAAAACAGGACCTCCTAAGAACAGCTGGTCAGCTGTCAGAATGGTTAGATGAGGAAAACCCGGCACAGACCTGGTGTGTTCCTGCCGCAGAGATTGTAAAACTTGATGAAGTATTTCAGTGCATCTCTCCTGCATGGCTGTCGCTTGCTCCGGGTTGGCTGTGATGTTCAAGACAATTAAACACCAGGGAAATGTGTCAGCAGACTTCCATTGTTGCTGCTGATGAGGGGTGCATTCGGGACACTAATCAAATATTTCAAGGCACCTCCACAGCAGCAGCTGCTGGCTTTTGTGTACAGTGGGACAGTGTTCGTTATAAAATCTTTCAGTGCTGGCTGGCACTGTGGCTGCTGCTGGCTTGGGGGAGCTCATTACTTACCGAATGTCATGAAATATCATCTGTTGATAAAACTGCATAAAGAGATTCCTGTCTCTAAGAGCTAGTTGAGAAAATTGCATTACCCCCTCCGACTAGTGGGATGAGTTAATGTCATTTTTCTCTGGATATCTGGAATGATTTTGAGGTTCAGGCCTTCCCTTCAGCTCCATCTCCCCATCATACATCTCTTCACACTACTGAGCAATGCTCTTAAGAGTCAACAGGGGTGTTTCTGTCCTGGGCCAGTTTGGCAGTGAAGAACAACCCAGTGTGTTCCAGCCGCTCTTAATACAAAGTAGGTATACACACATCCTCTTAGGTGCTGCCTGAATGGAATACAATAGACAGTGTTGAGCCCGCAGTGCAACACCAAAGCACCTTTTATTTAATCTCAAACTTCAGCTCGGGCTGGCTCACCAGGACAAAAACACTGTCTTTTTGTCTTACTAAAAAGGTGTTTTTCAGTGTTGGCAGTTGATGTGCTTTCTCTTGTTCTGAACTGCTCGTATAATTTCCATAATAGTTTTCAGAGCAGTTGTGATAAACGGTCGTGTTAAAATACAATTTGCCTGGGCGGGTGTCGGCAGCAGTCAGGCCTGTTTGACCGTGTAGAAAGACATCCTCCAATTTCGCCTTGATCATATCACTTTGACAGGCCTGCAATTTTTGCCTAAAGTGAAATGAGAGTGGAGAGAAAAATGTATGGAAACTTGATTCTTGTACAGTGCGATAAGGAAAAAAATATATAAAAATATATTTTTTTAACATGCTTACAGATGACATTGTGGACTGTCTTCCTGCTGGAGGAACGCTCAAACTGCAGATCGCCTTTCTGCACAGCCAAATCTGAATATCTCGTTCTAAGGCGGCTTGGAGAAAAGATTAGAAATAATGCAGCGACGCTGTGGCTGTGCTCACCATGCAGATCACTGGTTAGGCTACAACGAAACGCCTCAGCTGTCAGCACAGCTCACTAATGTTGATTCCAGAGTTGAAAAACAAATATGAAATCCGTGACGACTGGGTTAGGATCAATCATTTTCAGTTAAGTGATTAAGTTCATCCATTTAAAACAATGGTCATTAAAGTTCATACACCTTCTCTGTATTCAGATTAACCGATGTTCTGTTACTATCTAACCAATACTAGTTTCACAACACTTTGAAATAATTGCAATTGAAATTGTATTGACCTCTGCCCTGTTGGATAAAGGTAACACACTGTTCTTCATTATGGGGTTGTGATGATAACTTTATGCATGTCACTATAAACAGATGATCAGCAGATGAGTTTTTTTTTTTTTTTTTTTTTTTAAATGCAGTGAGGTTACATCCCCTACGCTGCAGTAACAGAGTACCTCTGTAATGCCGCTCTTCCACCGCATGCTACCAGCTCAACTCTACTCAGTTCTGTTTGCTTTACTTTTCTAGATTCGGTTTTCCACTGTTTTCCACTCATGGTGAACAAGAGTGGTTTATTAAAAAAACAAAAAAAACAAAAACAAAACAGCTCAATATGGCTGCTTCACATGAACAATAAGTATAAGTACAAGTAAAATCCATGTGAAAAATATTCACATGGATAGATTATCAACTGTGAAACTATGATACAAGTTTCGCTGTTCAATTTCTCTCTGACCAATCGGTATTTGGGAGTTCCAGCTTGCTTGGCACCTCAAAAGGCACTGTGGTCCACGTATTATCCACAACTTTCGAACAATGGAAAACCAAAACTTTGAGTTGAGTTGAGCCTGTGCCATGCAGCAGACAAGGGGCAAAACTCTTCAGCATAAAATCACAATGCTGTGATACAGTTGACATAGTCAGCCCTGTCAAGTACACAGTGTTTACACAGGTAAAGAAAAAAAAAATCTGATTAGAGCCGGGAGTTTCTCTGTGTTCTTGTTATCTTCAATCGGTGCATTTTGTTAAAAACTCAGTGATTTTTGTTTGCCGTTTCATCAGCCGGTCGGACTGTAATTGTTCACTGCAGTTAAAATCTTCCTCATGAGGACTTTGGTTTCCAGCTCTTCCATGCAGTTGCCTGTTTGTGTTCTCCAAACCTCAGCAGCGCTCAGACAGAATGTGTCGTCTTCAGCACATCTCCGGTGTCTCGTGTCGGGTGGATCCTGTGTGTAGTGGCTTTTGGTGTGAACCTGTGTCTGCATGTAAGGCGCCTTTCATGTGGTGTGTGGAAAACAGGCACAGTGATTGAAAGTTTTTTTGGGGGGTAGACAAACACCCTCCGAAGTGTTAAAAGTCACATCCTTTCAACGAGTGAACACTTTTTAATTGGCTGAAAGTGAGAGTTGGCAGTGTGACGCAGACCTTCACGACCAAAAAGAGTATAAGAGACATAATATAACCCCAATTATTGTCCTCGTGTGCATTTTTCTGTCCTTTTTCTTTTCTTCCTTTCTTTCAAGTGTTTTGTCCAGCGGTCACACTGACATTCATGCTCCTTCAGCTCGTCACACTGCTGCCTCTACCTTTAAGGCCAAGATACTCATTCACATCACATTTCATTACATTTTGAGGCATTTTTCATGGGTGCTTTCCCTTTTGGACAAACTAGGGTTTGAATAACATTTTTTTTTCCCCTTTCAAGTCATTTACAAAACTTTTCTACTGAAACTGCCCCTAGCTAATGTGTTGTTGACAAAGATACCCTTTTCCACCCAACATATTATTAAGCATAGAAGCTAATTATGCCAGTTTTAAGAAACAAACCGAATCAGAGGCAGGGGAGCTCTGCGATAGTTTACCACAGTATAAATTTACATGAAAGATTACTCAACAGTTAAGTGTGCAAAGAAAATAAACGGTCTTTGCAGGTTTTATAGACTTAGTTTATGTCGCTGTAGTCATCATATTACCAGTGCATGACTGGTTTATACCCAGTAATGAATAAAAGGACAGTATCTGCTCCATATAGCAGCTTAACTTTATGACCAGCAGAACTCTGCAGGTCTGTGCTGTTTCCCATTTGCATTGCCTCGGAAGAAAAATTGTCCCGTAACATTTCTTTATAGGCTCATTGAAATGTTACATGGTTGATGGTGTTAAACTAGTTTGTGCCATCCACAAAATGTTGAGTGCACTTAAAGCACAGTGAATTCAATGATCTACTGTTGTGGTCGCGCTTAAGAGCATCAGGTAAACGGCGTATTGTCAAATACTGGACACCAAAGTGAAAGTGAAGCATGAAATGGAAGTTAATCAAAGGGATTGTTTGCCTGCATTGGGGTGTACTCCTTTGAAACCAGATAACACAAACCAATTTCACAGAGAGCACTAAATCTAAAAAAATCTACACGACTTGCTTGTTTTCCACACCGTTCACTTTAATGATCATCACATTAACATGCAGATATAACGCAGTTTGACTTTGTTGGGTTTATGGGGTTGTACAGAATGGAAGCATTTCTTGTAATTCTCTGAGATGCCATCGGCTTTGGTCATCAAAGTTATCAGGGAAGAAATAAAGATTATTCAGTGATTATCCGTGTTTTTTTTCTTCGTGTCTCGTCTTCCGAGTTTTATGGCTGCATTTTGGGTTTGGGCATTCTGGGTGTTTACAAGGAGAATATTCAGAAAGGCGTGATCTAAAACACAAGGCCTGATTTATTTGATTTATTTAATTCATTCTAGGTTCTTATGTGTCAAATTCAAGCTTAACTTATGATTCATGAAACATTGATCTGAGCATTTTACATTTCGTTTTTCCCCCCAGTCGTCTGTGGAATATCACCCACCAGCAAAGCGAAGATAAATCCCAATATTTTCATTGTTGTCTTTTGAAATGATAAAGCAAAGTGTACGTTAACAAACAAAGAACCCTGCTGTAAATGAAGCCTGTTATCTCATCTTTTTTTTTTTTTAACATCATAATGGATTTCTTATCTTGGCTCCCCATGACATTTATACGTTTCTTTTTTTTTTTTTTATAGCTTCTCTTAGAACAGAGGAGAGTGACAAGAAAGAACGAGAGCAAGGTTATGTGTATTTAATGTCCCATGGGTACAAATACATGTGGGTATTTAAAGTAAATGTTTACCGTACTGTATGTTTTTCTTTTAGATCTTAAGAAGTAGACGCAAAGCTCATCCAGATGAATCATAAATGTCACACTGTTGAAGTATTCTGACAGAGAGTTCAAGGATGAGATGAGATGAGATGATGAGCGCTCACACCGTCAAGATATGAGGGCTTTCATCTCAAAACGGCGCGCCTAAGAATATCCAATATATATAATTTTTTCATGAATTGAAATGCCATGCCAGCGGTCATGTAAGCATGAGTATCACTTTATGCAGAGGTAATAAGATATCTGATATCTCATGATATCTTGGTATCTCATTTTGGAGCATGGGCGCGCACACGCAGCGTGACAGCTGATAAAATCACCCCGTATATATAATACAAGATATTTGTAACTGGAGGCTCCAGAAAACCTATTATGTACTTTTAGGCCTGTGGATGGAAATAGAAAAGACAGAGAGATTATGGTGGTGAAATGCCCGCTGCCTTGACCTGCAAAGATGGAGGGAGACAATTACATTTGTCCGAGGTGTTTCCATAGCAACATTCCTCTCTCGCTCTCGCTCTCCCCCTCTCCTTTTATTTTTTTTATTTTGGTAATTGAGCCAGCCGCCTTCCATCCAGCGAGCCAGTCAGCACTGTATCCTGTAATGACAACCACAGCCACCTCTCTGTTTTCTCTGATGCTGGAGAGAGAACAAGAGAAAGAAAGAAAAAGAGAGAGAGAGAAAGAGAGAGAGAGAGAGAGAGATGATGAACAGCTGAATCTGTTAATTTGAAACTGAGGTGGAGGAAGTGGAGATGTGTGTGGAGACTGGCAGGAGGTTACAGATACAGGCGACACTGATAATAAAGGAGATGTAGCACTGAGAGGTCAGATCTCTTCTGCCGTGACAGCGGTGAGGTCAGAGGTCACAGGCAGGCAGTCCATATTCCCAACCCTGCGCTTCCTGTTGCTCATGATGGACAAACATTACTCTGTCTGTCACCAGGGAGCTGCAACTCTGAATCTTTGGTTGATTGACAATCTTGGTTGATTGTAAATGTTGGTGAGCTGGCAGTTTAACCCCTGAAAAACACGGATTGTCCCTTAAATTTCCCCTTGAATACCCTCAGAAAGAGAAAATACTTTTTTTTTTTTTTTTTTTTTTCCCATATTGCACGACAGTTGTGAATCCACATTAGGTATCTGCCGGCTGCAACGCTTCATTGAAGCTGCATCAAGCTCATGTTTTTTAAATTGGTGCAATAATGTGACAACAATACAAGTGTAAAACAATACGAACAGGAAGCTGGGAGGGAGGATGGAGGATGGATGGAGGGGTAACAGCCACAAAACAATCAGACATCATCAGGACAGAAGAAAACAGGCGAGACAAAAAAGCAAAATAAAACAAAGCGAAAAGGCAGAGGCAAGTACAGCTGGTGTGTCTTTGAGGGGGGAGACGGTTTGAATGACAGGGGTTAATGAGCCTAAACATACAGGTGTGATGTGGGGTGGAAGGGGCAAGCAGAGGAAGAAGTGTGGGGGCCGAGGTTGGGGAACGGAGGAGGAGGACGGATGGATGGATGTCTCAAGGCCGGCATCAAGCTCATATTGAGTGAAACATTCAAATCCCAGATGCCTTTGTTTCCTGACTGCAGCATTACATCAAGTCGAAAATAACTCATTGTTTTGTGCATCGTTTTATGCACATTTCTCTGTAATGCAGCGGGACGTATTTGGTATCTTTGGAAACCTTGGCATCTCCGCTAGGATTTAAAATAAAGCTCTGCGGGTTTGATCAAAGCTCGGCCACGCAGCGGTGACAAACCCACTGATGGGACCAGCCGAGATTTTAAGGCATATTCAGCTGTTACACCCATAGATAAGAGCATAGGGCCAAATAACTAAAAAAAAAATGAAATTCTGAAATGCAATCATGTACATTTCTGGTGATGAATAATGCATCTGCCAGGTAAACAGTGTCTGGATAGAGCCGGATATCTTTGCTTCAGTTGTTTTATTCAAAACCAATGCACATGCATGCACACAGCTCTCTATAGGAGCAGGAAGGTAAAATCACCTCGCAGCTAAAAGGAAACCAAAGCATGGACATAAGTGAAGACATAGAAGACTCACTGTACTTATTCCCAGTTAACTCAAACTAAATCGTACAACACCAACATGAGTAAATAAGATAAGATAAGATAAGATATTCCTTTATTAGTCCCACGGTGGGGAAATTTCACGTATTACAGCAGCAAAGTGGATAGAAAGATATGAAGCATAATTTACACTATAAACACTATATACAGATAATAAGTACCAAAGAGCAATATAAACATTATAAACAAGGAATGTAGAAAAATGGCTTGTATTTACATGAGGCAAGGCAAGGCAAGTTTATTTGTATAGCACAATTCAACACAAGGTAATTCAAAGTGCTTTACAGAGACATTAAAAGCAACAAGACACGATTTAAAACAATAAAAACGGTCAATAAAAAAGGGAAATAGAAATTGAGAATGATAGCGATAATAAATTACATGACACTGTTGTACAGGGATGCTTCAATTTCCACTTTGAATAATGTTAACAAAGGGTTAAAGAGGTTTTTGAAAGCCTCCAGACAACTCAAGACCATTTGGGTCTCAGTCAGGAGAACACACACATACAGAGGTTTTATTCAAAGCACACACTGTTTACTGTTTACATGAAGTGTGCTGATGAGGTGAATTCAGGTAGAAGCCACCACCTCGATGAATTTCCTTATTAAAATCTATATTGATCACACCGGAGCAGATGTAGATAAAGAAAGAACAGCCGATGAGCTGGAGAGGGATTTTTTTTTTTTTTTTTTTAAGCTGTCCTTAATACTTTGTACAGCGAATGCAGTGCATATTAATGGCAACATAAATTTCAAAGTGTATCGCAATTAGCATATTTGGGTCCCAAATTAGACACACATGGCTGCGTTTGAATTCGCGCTGACCTTTATTGTCCACAATGGTAGATATTTGGCTTCACAAGTTGGATTAAAAAAAAACATAGCTCACAATAACTGGTTAAAATTCACAACAGACCAAAACACCTATACCAGTAATGAATACAAATACACGAGTAATGAATACTAAAACTTAAGATGCACAGAGCACAAACCTTTGCCAACAAAATTGAGCATGGGGGATTTGGTGAGGGAGAAACTCAAGAGTTTAGTAAAATATCCTCATTCGGTACAAAGGATTGGCGGTGCACATACCTAATGGACTAAAACAAACAAACAAACAAACAAGTAACAGGATGTGAAGCACCGGGTCAGCGGGCTTCATCACGCTCTAGGAAGCAAAAATATAAATCCATTGTGCTCTTGAATATTCTCCAAACCTCCATCCTGAAGTCAAAATATTGACCCTGACCCCGAGATCAGATGGCACCAAACCTCCAAAGCGGGGAGGGTGTCTTGTGGTGTTTGCGTGTAGTTTCCTCCTGGCCCAGCAGGGGGCAGTGTCAGCCTTACACAGTCCACTGTAGAAGCCTGTTGGCAGGCGGCGGGAGCCCGAATACGACGCCTGGCGCAGAGAGAGAGAGCCACTCCCTGTTCTTTACACCCTGAATCGAAATCATATGTTTTCATTATTCCTTTCTGAGAGCATATCCAATGCTGTTTTGAAGGTGTGTGTGCGTGTGTGTGTATGTGTGTGTGTGAGAGAGAGAGACACACACACACAGGAGGGGTTTGGCGTTTGATCGGTCTGGATGGATTGCAGAGCTGAACTTACTGGCACCGCCGCCTCAGACAAACAGCCAATTCAGCCTCAGCAGATGGAGTTCTGACTTCATGTGTTTTGAACCTGTAGTTTTTGTACGAGTGTGTGTGTGAGTGTGTGTGTGTGAGTGTGTGTGAGTGCATGATAAAGCTGTAGCAAGTGTGGTTTTTTTTTTTTGCAAACCTGTATCTTTGTCAGTGTGATAGAGATATAAAGTGTGTGCGCGTGTGTGTGTGTGCATGTATGATTGCAACTTCCTCCCCATGATTGAGATGTGTATGTGTGTGTATGTATGTGTGTGTGTGTGCATGCTTCAGTGTGTGTAAATGTGATGCTTGTGTGACTAAGGATGTCTGTGCTTCAGTGCGCGTGCATGCCTAAGTGTGAAGTGTGAGAGAAGTTGTGTATCTGTGTAGATGTGGGAATCATTGTCAGTGTGTGTGTGTGTGTGTGTGTGTGTGTGTGTGTGTGTGTTTGGTTGCGTATCATTCCTGGAGATTGTGTGTGTGTGTGTGTGTGTGTGACAGGCAAGCTTTCTACTGGCTGAGCCCTAATAGGATCTCAGGAGCAGCTGTCGATTTGTCCCAAAAGCCTCTCACTTTCCCATTTTCCCCTCCTTTCCTCTCCTCTCTGTCACTCTATCACTCCATCTCTTCTCCATTTAACTCCCTTTATTCTCATTCTCTCTCTCTCTCTCTCTCTCTCTCTCTCTCTCTCTCTCGCTCTCTCTCTCTTTATTTCCTCTATTTCCCTCTCTCTCCTCCAGCATACAGGAAATGAGATTCTGGCTTATTGGCTTATTTCCTCCTGTCCCCAGTTTGACCTTTGTTTCTCTTGAATACACACACACACACACGCACACACGCACACACACACACACACACACACACGCACACACACACACATATTTATAGACACAGTCTTACACACAGATTTTCTAAAACAAACACACACTCACACCCTTGCACATGCTCAAGTCACCAACACCCAAAACCACACACACACACACACACACACACACACACACACACACTCATTCCTCCATGCTCCACTTCATTCACTACATTGTTTCACCTCACAAATCACTCTCAATTGGCCCCGGCCAGAGGAACACACGGTCCAATCAGCTCCCTCTCTAAACTGTTTAATAACGCCATTAATCATTTCACTTTGACTCGGCTTTGGCACCGCCGGCTGTAGAAGTGGCCTGAAAGTGGGTTACGATTTGTGGGGCCCCCAAGCTACGACGGGGGCCCCCAAAAACTCCGGATTTAATTGGCTTTTTCATCTTGTGCTGCATGGTCTTATACTATGCGGAGGCTGGGGCTTCATTTCACTTATTACAGATAAAAACATCCAACGTTTTATATGTTAGCCTCACAAAACGACTAACAGCACAAGAGCTGAGCGTTTTCTTCATAAGGAGAAGTAGGTCACGTGAAGTAACGATGTGTAACATTTTATGAGAGTAAATGTTGGTTTGGGTACTTAAACACAACGCTGATTCATCGAGGTGATGAGGAGCTTTAACGTTTGGAAAACACGCTGTCGTCCTAAACACTCGCGCGCTCTCTCCGTGTGTTTCCTGGTGTGCTCCATGACACGTTTTATGCAATATCTATCTACCCGCCGGAGCACGACCGCACGACAAAAGAACGAGAGGACGGATAAAGATCTCAGCGGTGGGCCGGCCCGGAGACACATCAGATGGCGACAAAACAAGGGAAGCCCAGAGATTCATTAGAGTGATTCATCGCGTCCAAACAGCGCTCGAGTCTGAACCACTTCATGATCCACAGCCTCCGACCCTCTTTCATTAAGCCACGGGGCCCCTGATACGACGAGATACTGTGGTTTGTCTTAAGCCATAATCTGTTTCAATGCCATCCTTTGAACACTGACAAATAGATTCAAAGAGGTGATAAAAAATCATATTAAAATAATCACTCACATTATTTTATATGAACTTATATATATATATTTATATTTCATATTAAAATGTTCTATTTAATTAAATTACAGTGAAATTAAGCTATTCCTCCTTTTGCTGATGACCCCTAAGAAACCCCTCATGGACCCCCGGGGGGATCCCAGCCTCACTTTGAAATCCAGAGCTCTCTGATAAAGCCGGGAAAATGAACAGTCGTACGTCTTAATTGGTCGCTCATCTCCGACTGTAATGAGAGAATCGTCTCTGTACCGCGGTTCACGAGAAGCTCGCACAGTCCAAGGCAACTTAAGAGGAATGTTCTCTGCAAATTAGTGGATTTAATTCACCTCCTGGTGGAAAGTCACTGCCCCAAAAAATCCTCTGACATACATCCAAGTTTCTGGAAGGTAGCGGCAGCATGAAACTCAGACAATTACCATCCTTCAGCACACTGCACTGCAAAAAGTCAAAATCTTACCAAGATTATTTGTCTTATTTCAAGTCAAAATGTCTTATTTCTAGTCAAAATATCTCATTACACTTAAAATAAGACATGATCAGCTCAGAAATAACTTGTTTTTAGACAATTTTAACTTGTTTCAAGTGAAAATTTACTTGAAACAAGTTAAAATTTGCTTTAAACAAGAAACAAATTCTGCCAATGGAACAAGCAAATTTTTACTTGTTCACTTGTGTCACAAGTAAAAATTTGCTTGTTCCGTTTCAAGTAAATTTTCTCATTTTAAGTGTAATGAGATATTTTGACTAGAAATAAGACATTTTGACTTGAAATAAGACAAATAATCTTGGTAAGATTTTGACTTTTTGCAGTGTGGAAGTGACTCGCTCCACATTTCTAGCATTTTGAGCAGCCGCTGCTAGAAATGCATTTTGTTTATAATAATAATAATAATAATAAACAGAATAATAAGAAGACCTGGGTAACATGAGCAGCGAAAGCTGCCATGGCTGAACTGGCGAAGCAAAGAGCGCCACCCACAGGAACTCGAACTCCAACCGCAGAAAATCCACGGAGAGAGACACCAAAGCCCCGCCCACCTGGTTTGACTGACAGGTGATCTCTGGGAGGCGCAGTGCAGAAACACCACAGTAATGAGCGCTTAGCACCAAAGATGCTGTGAGAATAATCTTGAGGATTACCACTTTAAATCCTTGATTGACAAGATGGTATCTCCGAAGCCGTCTGCTTTTTAAAGATACCGGCTGGCAAACTTGAAGTAATGACTTTTCCCTATATAGATATATAGTATTTTGCAAATACACTCTTTAATTATTTTTGAATATGTGGCGTTTTTGCTTCACTGAACGGCGGTGAGGAGTGACAGCCGAGATGGGAGCGCGGGAGAGAGAGAGACACCAGCAGGACGCCCGAGCAGACACCGATTCCCAGGAGAGCCTCCAGTCCTGCTCGGCGCCTCCCCGGAGTCTCTCACTGCAGACTTTGATTCGGAAAACTTCTCCTCCGTGAGGGAGAAACATGACTTCTTACCGAGGAGGGACATCAGCAAATTAGCAAGGCAAAGAAACCTAAGGCTAAACTTTTGAAACAACCTTAATCAGTTAAAAGGAAAATCCACCCTTGGCTACTCCTCTGCTGTTATACATCATCAATCTGCGATGCTCTTTGTGTTCCAGGAGTTATTTTGTGATGAAGTATTGTAATTTGTTTTTTTGGCGTATCCTCTATTCCTCAGTTTGTCTTGTCAACTCAATGAAATATAGATGTGGGACCAAGTCATTGTTTGGTGAGTCACAAGCAAGTCTCATGTCCTGAAAGTCAAATCAAAAGTCAAAGCTGACGAGTCCAAGTTAAGTCCCGAGTCCTTAACTTGGAGGGTTCAAGTCCTTAACAAGTCAAAATGTTCTCTTTACCAAACATAATTTAATAATTCGTTTTACCTCTGCCGGCCCTGTGTATGCAAATGACTGCATGCGGTCCATTAGCACACTCCATTTCTACTTAGTCTTTCTTAACTGTTAATCACTTTGGGTATTAAAAAAAAAAAAAAATGTCCTGAAACACCGCGGCACCTCTGCACTTAGTTCACTCCAAACGATGGCGGGGCCTACGTCTTGTGTGAGTGCTTTATGTTTTTTAACTCGCTTCTTTGACTTTCCGCTGACTTTCCTCTTCTCTCTCTCTTCACCCTGCACACACACACACACACACGTCTCGGCCCTGTTCTCTCTAACACACACTCACACATGAGTGCATGCTCACGTGAGCGCCTCAGTCCCTCCTGCCCTCCCCTCGTTAACGTAGGTTCTGTCTTTGATAAGGCTACTGCTGCCGATCCGTCAATAACAGATATCTAACCTTCATGTGAGTTTCTTCATTAGGATAAAAACCCCTTGAGATGAACCATCTGGTTTTCGAGCGGGTCCTGACGTACAACACAAGCCCAACTCAAAGACAAAAACAAAAGAAAACAAAGACTGTAGTAACAGAAAAGACAAAAATGAAACAACAAATCAGCAAACACAATACAAGTAAGACAATTAACACAAAAACATCAGAAAAATGAGCACGAGTGAACACAACCACCAGATGCAAATGTTTGCCCAGCAAAAATATAATAAATAATATGGAACATACACTGAGTTTATATTGTATATAGGTATGGCGTCATCTAAAACATGTACAATTAATCTCACAATAAGAAGAGAGCCTATTTTAAAAACATGAAATGATGTATGTGTGGGGGAAGGCTATTCCAGACTGAAGGAACATGAATGCTCTTTTCCAGTTTCCTCTCTGAGAAATGGAAAAGAGGTTTTGTGAAGAATGCCTCAGTGGATATTTTGATGAATATGGCACCAAAAACTGTTGTAGTTAACATGCACACATTTAAAGATGAACTGAAGCCAATGAAATGTTTCTCTTTATGTTGAGTGGAGGCCATTTAAGCAAATTATACATTATACAATGATGAGTATTAAAGGAACATCCAAGAGCAAATCTTTAAGATGCATTTTGGTAAAAAAAAAAAAAAAAAAATCAGCATGTTCAAAAAAATCTAACCTAATGTTAGAAATGGATGTTTGTATGTTTGTTTATTTGTATGACTTGATAAAGTTTAGGCTACCAACTGACCAGCTGTTAGTCAGTGTGGATCTGGAATGTGCACAGCTGATTGGTCCATAATTTAAAGTCATGTTTTCCACCAGAGGTCAAGGGTGACTTCCTTAGCGTTCCTTGCACCACCAGGCAGCCTGGAGGCACGAGGTACATGAAGTTTGATCTTTGGCTTTGGGGAGGGGCAGCTAACAAGTCCCTCTGAGTCAAAAGGCTCGAGTCAAGTCGGAAGGCTTTCTCTGATTTTGTCAAGTCTAACATTATCAAACGTGTGACTTTAGTCCAAGTCACGTGACCTGTGCTGATCTACAGTACACATAATAAACTGCCCACTGTGGCTGAAGTCACTTAAAGTGGAGCAGTTTCTGGACAGAATGATTTAGAAGTGATTTAGCAGCTTGGCCACCAGCCCGTCTGCTCGTTCACTATTATTAACTTAGATCTGTCCATAGCACTAATGCTACAGGCCGAAAGGGAGTGATTTATTCACCGGTTCACTAATTCAGTTTGCTGTCTGTCTGTGTAGTGACTGCGATGACAAGTGTTACCTGTCTGTTATAATAAAGGCCATGAAAAAAATCTACAATGTTTTTTTTTGTTTGTTTGTTTTTTTCCATCTTCAGTAATGCTTTTAGTTGACTGATTGTCTGTATCAGTAATGAGAAATAATTTAAAGGTGAAAACTTCAGCTGAGAACAACAGAGCTACAGATTATAGATTTAGTATAGCCAGCATTGCCACGTTAGGTGTATCGTGTGTATCTACGGTGTTGCAGTGGCTTCACTTTTCATTAAGTCATCAGCAATCCAGTTTCAATTATAGATCAATGTGTCTGCTTCTATTTCAGCTCAGTTCAATGCCTTTAACAGCCCCGACGGGTCCGAGCTTGCTGCACTTAGCTGTGGGTGGCTCATGTAGGCGGAGAGCGACAGCGCTTGAATAGTAGAGCGAGAGTCGAGTTTTTCCAGTTGAGAACAAATGAGACTAACGCTGCTCGCTCACATTTTTTGTTCCGGCATTGCATTCTGGGACATGGAGAGTCCTGCCAGTGGAGAAATTGGTATCTCGGACTCTTCTCTGATGGATTTTCCCCCTGTGTCATTATTGAACATCGGTGCAAAATGGTGGTTGCTTGCTCAATGACTGTTGGAGGCAAACAACAAAACCTGACAGATTCGCCAAAGGTTGATTGAAGTCGCCATTTCGGCCACTTCAGCGGAGACTCTACTTGCTCCGCCGGCGGAGTCGACGCGGCTGCCACCGTCATCCCGACACACTGAAAAATGAGGTGTTTATTCCGCGCTGTTGTCACTTGAGTCTAAACGGGCTTTCACTTCAATCAACCCTGAGCAATTCTGCCACTGCACCTTTAATGCTATACAGTGATTTAAAAGCCAATCTGTTCTCACATCCCACTGTAGCCGCACTTAAAATATCTCCGCCTGTCTGCAGTTGGTCCAAAGGAATAAGAAAAATACAGCACAAGCAAAGAAATGTGCCCAGAAATACAAAGTAAACTGTCAATAGATGTTTTTAGGGTATAAAATAGATAGATAGATAGATGGAAAGATAGATAGATAGATAGATTGCATAGAGACCTGGAGACGTGGTGTTGCAGAAGCAGGTGCAGAGAACTAGATAGAGAGCCGGGGAACACAATAGAACAATCGCGGTCTGTGTCCAGGGTGCCTTGCTCTGGGCTGGTTGGTGGCGTCTGTTTTTGCGCCTGTTATAGTGCAGCCTGATAGCTATGGGGACACGATAGTCTCTCTGGCAATTATCTGTCAGTCTGCTGCAGGATGAGCTCCTGAACTTTTGCTGGAGTGGGTTGGAGCAGCAACTTGGTCTGCTTGGAAGAATGAGCAGCGTTTGGTATGCACGTCGTCGCTGTGTTGCAGGAAGAAAAAAAAAAAAAAAATGCATCTCCAAAAAGTCAGCTTTAGGGGGATTAAGATAAACTGGTTGGTTTTCCACAGTGACGTTTCTGATCGCTTTGGCTCACAGCCTGGCTCGTAAAATGTTTTCTATGGGCGGGGATGATGCCATCAGTCAATTATCATAAAGAGTGATTAGCATACAGTAGTTATCATCAGCATCCTGCAGGAACTTTCGCTCACTGACATCCATCTAATTTAGTCTGTTCTGGCTCAGATCCAGGGTCATGAAATATTTTTCAAGATGCCAGCTGCGGATTACCACAGCAACTCGTCAATGTCCTGCAAAAACAAAACACAGTGTCTCCCAGTATCTTCTTTCAAAGAATGCAGAGAAAAAAGAAGTCTTCATCTTTGCTCTCTGATGATGTCTATCTATTTTTCAATTTTAGCCTGGAGCGAGATCCTGAAAATTGCAAAAAAAAAAAAAGGAGGTCAGTTACCATGAACAGTGATTAATACACTGCACATATCCTCCTGTCCTGCAGACACAGAGGTGGTGTGTTTCCTAAAAGTTTGCTTCACAAGGAATTTACAGAACTGACTCGCTGTTGTTGTGGAATATTTTATATGCATGTCATTACTGCTGAATAATGTCGTGCTGTTTCGGCGGGGAACTAAAAACAAACCCCGCCGGATCACCTGAACGCTCTCTCTCCTGCGGCTCAGCGCTTTTCCATTTCATTTTTCACTGCGTGCAAATACAGCCTCAAAACAAAATCATATGATGACATCTGTCTCTATATGTGTGGCTTGGCCAAATGGTCATCAGATATTTTCTTCAGGTAAAGGAGAGAGCCAGTTGCCTTTTACAGAGATGATGACAATGTCAACAACAAAAGGCAGAGCTGCAAATGGCTTTTTGCTGGACGATGATGATATGGATCAGTTCTGATAGGCGGCTGGCATCTCTTTGTGCTGGATAAAGGCCCAGTATCCTCCTTACAGTTTGGGGATTTAGCTGTCACTCACGCTGGAGCCGCTTACAAAGAACGCAACAGTCGGTGTTACGTTACAGGACACCAAGAGGGACTGCAGCACCACCTTAAAAAGAAGAAGAAAAAAAAAATAGTCATAGTCCTCGAAAATGATCGCAAAAATTTAACCCAGATGATGGCATCTTTGGTGAGGATTGCATCTTATCCTTGGCTGACATGAAAACAGACTGGATCCTTTTTTTTTAGGGATACTAAATGATGAACAAATATATATTTTTGTGGATAAACTGCATTTATGAAAAGGAATACGTAAAATATTCCTGTGTCTCCAGCTGGATCAAATTTGACAGCGAGTGAGATGTAAGAAAAAAATGGAGTCAAAAGAAAAAATGGTAGGATAAGTTTTTTTTTTTTTTTTTTGTACAAACAAAGCTGACAGGAGCAAGATCGGGTCCTTTCCGGTTAGTGGACAGTCAGTCTCCTGTCCGTCATCCTCCAGCGTCCCATTAAATCAGCAGAAAACTGGGGAAACAGAAGCAGCGACGCCTGCAAACAAACAAGCGAGCAGGCGCTCGGACACCACTCAGGCACCAGCAACCAGGGACCTTTCACCAATTGTTTTCATTCAATTCCTGTCAGTTTCCAACAATTCGTGTGGGAAGTTTAAGTACAGTGAAGTTACTCTGTAATGGCACAATTGTGTGTGGGAAACAAAGGGCACGCTGCTAACGGAGCGCTTTTTTTTATGACTGGAGCCAGATACGGCATCAATTACTGTCAAAACGATTTCAATGGTTGGTGAGGGCCTGACGTCTGATTGATGTAACAATCATGATGATATTGTACGGCTCCGCTACCTTTTATGCGCTGATAGCTGGAGGATATTCAGGAGAGAGAAGTCAAGCAGAGAGAAGAGAGAGACGAGGGCAGGATAATGGGTTAATAGAATGGATTTAAATTAGCCGTTTTCTGAAAGGGGAGAGATCAGCGCAGGAGAGAAATGAGGGAGGGAGGGAGAAAAGAGAAAAACAGAGAGACAGAAGGCAGAAACTGAAGGGGAAAGAGAGAAAATAACGAGAAAGAGAGACACGAAGGGCCGGAGAGGCAGTGAGGGAAAGAGAGGAAACAGAAACGAAAGCAAGAAAGAAAGAAGCAGAGAGAAAAACACGAAGAAGAAGGGAAAGAAGGAAACAGAGACGGCAGAGACGCTGAGATGGGAAAAGAGGAAGACAGCAAGAGACAAGGGAACGGCGGGGTGGAGAAGAAAAGAGGAGACACAAACCAAAAGTGTGAGAAAAAAATGGAAAGAAAATGAAACAGACTGAGAAAGAAGGAGGAGAGAAAGAGTAAAACTGTGGAAGAAAGAGGGAGAAGATAGAGAGAGAAAAGAGAACGGGGGTAGACAGATAAACCAAGAGAAAAAAGAAAAAGAAAAAAGAAAGGGAAACAATAAAAAAAAAAAACAGTGTGAAAGTTTGGCTTGACAAAGAGCATGATTCAACAAGAAAATGTCAACATGTGATAAAAAAACAATATTTTTAAAAACAGTTTCTGCTAACGAGGAGCTCAGACTTAATTACTGGCAAGCCTTTGCTGCAGATAAAAAAGCTCTTGTTCAGCAAAAAAGAAAAAGCAGACATAAATAATAAAAAAAAAAAAGTTACTGAAGTTTTGAAGAGGCAATCAACAACAACATTTCCTGAGATCTATACAAAAACATGATCCTCCAAAACAAGAACTTTCTTTTTAAAGTGGTGCAATCTGTAAAGAGCACTTTCAAGACCTTTACAGAGGCTTTGAGCATTCCAGTTTTAACCAACATCACATTAACTCGGGACAAATCAAAAACTAGTGGGCCAAGAAGAATCAATAGAACACGTACCGACCTATCTCCAGCACAGAAATTAAATATCAGATGGAAAACTTTTAGAAGTAGAAACCTCGTGACCCTGACAACAGAAGTAATGAAGAGCTGAAACGCAGCATCCCAGCTTTACTGGATGAACGGCGAAAATGATTCAGCCTTACTCCAGGATCTGGATGTTTTCCAAAATGTGGACCAAAGAGCTGTAGTTCAGGTTCGTACACACTCCCGACGAGTGGGACAGATCCTCCAAGTTTGACCCGTCAGCTCATTCCCCGCCGTGAACCGCTGATCTGAACCGTCAAACGACACGATTTGGAAAAGATGACCCGAAGCTGAAAAAATGTTTTGAAGGATGCACATCTCACAGATTCATTATGGATGTCCTTGTCCAGCCATCTTGCTTGCTCACTGGTAGGAAAGGAGCTCTCAGGACAGATTTAGAGGATATCTTACACTTTTATGGGCGGTTAAATACCACTTTATGACTAAAAATCTGAGCTGAAATCCTGAACCTTGTGCATGTTGTCGCTCCACGGTGGCGACCTTCAGCAGAAATGGAGGAGCATCTCATCTTTGTCAGAGCTGAAATGCCATCAACCAACCAGATGACATGACGGAGAATATTTCATTTATACCGAAGTGTTAAATTTTACAGGTTAAGTAGAGCAGGATGCTGCAACACACTCTCAGTCCCAGGTCATCAAACACTGCAGTTTTATGTCTGATGCCCTTTGGCGTCGGGGTGACATGCATCAGGCTTTACCACGTGTCAGTGTCATGTGGTTGGGTTTAGGCATAAAAACCACTTGGGTAAGGTTCGCTGGCTTATCTGCCCGCCATCAACCCCGAACTCCTCCCTTTACAAGCTGTTAATACCGATATATTAATTAGGAAATATTACAGCTTTGCAAAGGGGACAAATTTAAGTTACTTTTAGTCCTTCAGTAGGCTGACAAACAAAAACACAGAAGATAATCAAGAAAAGATTTTTGCATTTATTGCAGGTTTCAGGAAAGCTTAACTCTGGTATCACCACCTGCTTTACAAGCCTCTTCAAATTGGCCTTGGAGGCAAAACATAATGTTCTTAAATCAACATATATATGAGCAGCAAATGTGGAAAAAAGAGATCTCAAAGTGGAGTGCTCTAACCAAGGACTCTGCAACGCTGGCAATATTTTAAGGAATGTCAATTCTAATCTTCTGTCATGGTTTTCTGAGAAAAAAAACCCCTCAATCCCCGGCAAGTAAATATAAGTTTCTATACCAAGGGACACTGCAACACAGTTTGTCCTTAAACTGCCTTGGATTGGAAATCAGTGCATCAGGCAGCTTTTCCTTCTCCACAGAGGCATTATGTGAAAAGACTAGAATTGCTTTGTTCTGAAAAACATAAAATACCCAAAAGAGTCTGGCTTAGGATTTACATCTCAATCTTGACACCAATTCCTCTGTGTGGGAGCGAGATGTGGAACCCATAATTGACCCATACTTTACAAAGTAAGGTGGTTAAAATAAAAAATGAATTTTCAAAGCATGTCCTGAGGGTTCACTGAAACCGAGCCAGAAGCATATTCATAGCAGAGCAGAACTCGACGTATATTCAGAGCCCAAAAACAAGAGCCATAAAGTGCTGGTATCGACTGAACCAACACCCAATTAAAAACCAAGCCTTGATGTACTGTCATATTAAAAAAAAAAAAAAAAAAAAAAAAAAAAAAAAAAAGACTCTCGATCATCTGGTATGCAACCTAACCGTGACACACAGCTTCTGTCCCCGTCCACAAAAACCCACCGTCAAAAGTTAAATCAGCTTGATGAAAGCTGAAGGAGAGATACCTTGAAAATTGGAGATTTGAAGTGGAAAACAAAAACAAGCTCAAGTGCCGCTCATGACTAAAGTTTCCCTTGGCAGGTTTCCTTAAAATAAAGAATTCCTCTGTTCAAACCCAGATTATCTGATCACAACCTTGAGACGGAAAGAGAGACAAAGAGAATGCAGCATTGCAAATCCTGAATAGCACGAGATCACAGGCTTTTCTCAGCAGTGCGGTTTAAACAAGACACCAGCAGAGATGCATTTCTTATTTCAGTGCCCTAAATATGGTAACGCAAGAAAATTTATTTAAATAAATTCCAAATGTGGATGCCATGTTTCTCTGCCCCCTGTCCGTAATAAAAAACTACCCGGTGTACTGGGAGGGGGGGAGGAGGTCTGCTGGGCTCTCTGCTGCATCCTGTGGTTTGTTTTGCAATGTAGTATATGTGTATTGTTGTTTACAGAATTTACTATACAAGTTTTCCATATGTTAAGTGTAATATAATATGCAATATCAGTTTAATGACAACATTGGGCCAATATCTGCTTTGTTTTGAATACTGGATATCAGCATGTCTTCCCTCTTTGATGTGTAAGAGGTTTTCTCTTGGTTCGTTTGTTAATTAAACACTTAATTAAAAGGAAATTTCCTCAAGTAATAGTTTTGTTGTGTAATCTAGTTTGTTGTGCTGAATGTGTTTTGCAAGGTTTATCCTGTGCTATTATTATTGACATTGCAACTTTGGTAATTAGATGTTTGCATATTTGTGAGTATTGTTTCTATGATTATTTCCATGATTCCATGATATTTGTTTCATTCTATAATTAAGAATTTGGTGGGTCAGTCCTCCCCAGATGAATTTTAGTTCCTACTACTGGAGATGCTGCGTGGGGAGTGTTTGTGGGGAGACACAGATAATAAAAGACGGAAAAAATACATAACAGTTAACTTTCACTATAAACTTCTTTTCTTTTCTTCTTCTTCTTTTTTTTTTTTTTTGGCAATTTCATGTCACTGATTTTCAAACTGAATGACACTGAATATATCCCCTATCAGCTATCACCAGCTTTATTACTTTTTTTTTTTTAACCCTATAAAGTAATTTGTATCATATATGATACACGTTATCAAATAACACATTCGGTTTCAGTTTAATCAATACTTGACCAAAATACTGTTGTATACCTTTGGACACTTCCCCTGTTCACCCTGGACCAAACCATTGGCACTTCAAGTACATATCATATATCATACAACAGAAAAACCGTATGTAATAACATATTTTTTGAAAAATCTTTTTTTTTTCACATTTTGTTATAGGACTAAATAAAGGGTTCAATTTCAAAAAATTGGAATTTTCTGCCAATTCTTTCATAGTTCAGGCTTTATAGGGTTAAATCACTGGAACCAGTATCAGTCCTAAAACCAGGGCCGCTGCTAAGCTTTTGGAGGCCCTAAGCTAAACTGGTCAGGGAGGCCCCCGCCTCCCCCTCCCGGAACAGCGGGGGGGTTAGCTAGTGAAAATAGAGCGGAGTGGCACCTCTTCACTTTGTTAGACAATCTATGTCTGTGCGCTGCTGTAGCTGGAAAGTTTCTTTGCCTTCGGACTCGAACAGTGCCGGTGCAGGTGTTGTAATGTTTTTTCTTGGTGGTGCAGGTGCAGGTGAAACGACTGGAGGGGTTGCACCACCCAGATTTGCTTCCCTTCTCCCAATGCGGGAGACTTGAGAGCCCTGCCTCAGTCAACAAAACATAAGGCTAGCAAGCTATTAAGGCAATAGCACCTGCACCGGAGGCGGAGCAGCAAAGACTGTACCATTTCAGGGAAGGGGTGTGTGTGTGTGGGGCCTCTTTTAGGTAAAACATTTAATTTGCTCAAATTGAGTGGGGTACACAATTAAAAAAGACAACGGAGGGCCTGTTCAAAACTAATTTATACATTTTTTGTTATGTAATAATGCTATAATTATCATGACATTTTTTAATATCAACCTTAATTTTTAGGGCCCCCTGCAGGTACTCGGGGCCCTTCGCGCTGTGCGTAGTCTAAAACCACCCATCGGTCAAACCCTGCTTTATACTATCAATAATTACTTTTTTTTCCTAAAAATACACTCTGAGTTCATACTGCACACAACTTCCTCTCGCGGTGCCAGAAAGGCCAATTTGAGCTGATCTGAGAGCAGAAAGAGCGACCAAGACAGAAAGAAACACAGAGAGAGAGAGAAACTGAGACAGAAAAGAGCGAGAGGAGGAGAAATAGAGACATAAAGAGAGAGAGAAAGGACAGCTGAGGGAGAGAAAGACCTCTGCCTACACACACACACAGAGGCTTCACAAACACACACACACACACACACACTCCTGCTGCGCTGCGCTAATAGCTATGCCCCGGGTCATGCCAACGTCGTCTCCCTACTTTACATGGTGGTTAAGCCTGGCGGGAGGAAACCTATTAAAGCTTCATGATCGCTGCTGGCGGAGGAGAGTCGCCGCGTATCAGCAGACGACGTCACCGAGCAGCTCGCCGCCGCCTGCTGATGAAGAGGCCGCGTGTCACAGGAAGCAGCTCCCGAATTGGACGAGACAGCTTAATGGCTTTGTGGTGGCCATTTTGGGGTCAGCCGGCGAGGAGAAGCTGAGACGACGCGACACGGGAGGTGAAGAGGAAAGATCCACAAATTCAATTTCAGGCTCAAAAAGCTACACTGTTTTTTTTTTTTTTTTTCAGGGAGTGTGTGTGTGTTTTTGTCGCCAGAGTGAAGTCTCCTACTCTCTCTCTCTCTCTATCTCTTTCTCACCCAGTGCCCACGCTGCTGCACTGACACCGAGGAATGATTTCTGGGTGTCACATGCACACACACTCACACACACACACACACACACACACACATCTGTACAGATACATCTTTAGTCATGAACCATGATGCACACACAGACTTTCCCTCTCCTTCACGCATGCACAGAGGCCCTCAAGTTCTTTCGCATGCTTGCACAAACACACACACACACACACACACACACTCTCACAGTCACACAGATATTGTCACATACACACTTTCTCTCACACAGTGTGTCCTCACATAAGTGTAGACACACACTTCCTCACTCACTCACAGACACAGACATAAACACTGTCTTTCACCTAAATGCACGCATAGGCCCTCCCCCCAACACACACACACACACACACACACACGCAGTCTGTCACATTGTCAAACACACACACACACACACACACACACACACAATCCCACAAATACATAAAGAAACACTTTTTCCTCCCACACACAAACATAAACTCTCTTTTTTCTCACAAATACACACTCATGCCCTCCCTGCTCTCTCTCTCTCTCTCTCTCTCTCTCTCTCTCTCTCTCACACACACACACACACAGACACACACACACTCTCAGAGCCATCACTCACTCAGCAGTACTCCACAGTGGGAGGCTGGCAATCTTCTCCAGGCTGTGGACCACAGGTGGTAAACCAAACAATCAGCAGTTCCCACCGCCTCGCCGATATCGGAGCAAACTGTCCTCACACGGGTCAATTGACTTTCCTCTGTTGGCGTAGGCAAGAGCATTTTTCTTTTTTTTCTCTTTTCTTCTGCCACAACTTGAAAACCCGATAAAGATGACAACGCCAGGGGTCAGCTGAGTTTCATCTGGCGTTTGGGTGCAGGAAGGCACTTTTCTTTTGTGGGAAACTCAAAAAGGATGACAAGCAATCACGAATCCGTCTTTAATCTTCGTGCTGTTTCTTCACGCCGTGACGTGGCGCTGCTGCAGCCGGATGCTTTTCACTGCAGCCGGGCCTGTCGATCAAATTAACAATCACCCCGACAGAAATATTCCTGGCAGATAAAACAAAAGTCACTGTTGTCTATCAACAAATATTTCACCGGATTTAAGCACATGTGTTCTTCAAATTACAATATGTGTGAGGGTTGGATGCCTTTCTTCTTTTTTCTTTTCATTCTTTTCCATTGAACTGTCCTTTTCTATCTTTTGGACCAAGGATAACTAAACTAGCTGTGGAAAAAACATTTTAGTTACTGAAATAAAAATAAAAAACAGACTGTAGCAAAAAAAAATGAAAACCAACTGGTACAATGTTGTGTATAAAATAAAAATATGCAGAAAATGTCTTGAGTTTTAGTCTTAGTTTGGTGAAAACACAACCAGCGAGAGGAGGCGTTGGTGCTGATGTTTACTGAGACCGGGACGTCCACATGAGTCTTCACACTGTTGGCTTTGGATTGGAATCTAGCCCATGACAAACACCCCCATATTGTAATAATAATAAAAAAAAACGAACACAAATACTGAAACTTATAAAAACCAAACTAAAACTAAACATTTTAATAAATAAAAACTAAACTGAAAGGAGCAAACCTATTCTGGAAAGTAACTGGAACTATTCTAAAGTGAAAACAAAAATTAAAAATGAAATAAAAAATACAAAACTACTGTAACTCTGTTTTGGACAAAGGCAGCATAATAAAGTTCACAAAACGGTTTGGAGTGCATTTACCTTTTATACATTTTGGACCGGTCATTTGGATTTGCACCCACTTTGCCTCCCGCTGAGAAGCTTTGCTTGCAACTCTTATTCCAGACATCAAGAGGAGTTTTAACAAGTAGACCAACAATCTGCCTTTCCTTTGATTTTGTTTTTTTTTTTCTAAAATCAATATAATCATTGGAATGAACCCAGAAAGTGCACCAAGCCATCCAACACTGTTGATTTCTCATTACATTGGGGGGAAAAACCCTGAAACAGCTACTTTACATTTTGGGACCTGTTTTGTTCCTGCAGATTTTGTGTCGTTCTACATTTTCTAGTCAAGTCATAATAAAGGGACAAGCCCACCGCAGAGGAGGCAGACAGAATAATTTCTCCTCCGACGGGAGCAACAGTAGACCAGAGCGCCACGCAGCCACAAGACGTGAGGTGTGCTCTGTCTCAAATGCAAGGAAGCTTCTTCTAGTCAGGAAGTTGAGTTTGTTTCAGGCTGCAGGACACAGAGGGGGCTTCCTAAAGAGCAGAAGCAGATTCACAGTTTCTCCACTGTGTTTACACTCATGTTGGAAGGAAGTCCCCGTTCAGAGACGAAGATCTCCCAGCTACAAACGTAAATCTGTGAAGAATTACACTTCACATCCTCAATAATATCATCCATCCCACTTTAGATCAACAAATGCTGCGCTGCGGTTCACTGTGTAAGGTCTGTGATGATGTGTGTGGTGTGATGAATTGTTTACACTTCAGATCAGGGCATGCAAAAGCACCTGTAAGTGATTTATAAATGATTCAGGACCACATTTACAGACGAGGGACAGAGCTCATTCATAATACATATCAACAACTCATTAAGTTAACATTTATTTATAGCTAAATAATCATCTACAGATGGCTTACAACATATTTATATGAAGTATACGATATACAAATGTGTGTTAATGTTTTGTTCATGATCTGTTCATCATTAACTGCATAGTCTTATAAATGACTTACTAATGACCGTTATTATAAAGTGTGATTGTTGGAGGAGCACTTCTGCTTTCTCCGCCTATAGGTATAAACCCTGTGCCCTGAATCCAGCAAGTTCATGCCATTTATCTGGAGGGTGTCAAGAGGCATTCTGGGAAATGTAGGAAATGACTAACTGAAGCAGAAGCCAACAAAGGACAAAGTAAAGGGAAAGTGGGTACATCACCAAAAGAAACATGTACATAAATTTACATGCAAATGAACTCCAGGAGTGCGCTGAGCATCACAGACTGATGGTATATAACTGTGTAAGAGTATCTGAGGATGGATCTCTCCCTTTAATCTGCATCTAAAACAGACACTGATGTCTGAGCTAATGGCTCTGTGCTTTCGCTGGTGGATCTGTTAGCATGCCGAAGCCTCTGGAGGGCTGGGAGCCTACAAACACAATACCAGCTAATTGGCTGTGTGCTCTATTACTGAAGCAAAGGCTATTTTTAGTTCCCTGTGTTTTTGTATATGTCTGTGTGGGTGAGATTTTGGTTGTTTACAAGTATGAGTGTGAGAGTATATGCTGACAACAGACAACTCACTCTTTCTCTCTCATCCTCTTTCTTGTTTGTTTCGTTTGTGTGTATGTGTGTGTGTGTCTGTGTGCGTGTGCATATCATCAGCACAAAACAAATGTGTTTTGGTGCTGCTCTCACCTCAGCACTGAGGCTGATAACAAGTCATTATGTGAAGATGAAAGCTGATAACTTTAATTTCTCAACTTGCCTTACCTCGCCCTGATACCAACAGCAAAATTACTTTTGAAGCTCCACTTAGCCGGGCTCATGCCTTTTTTTTATTTCACATTTCAAGCTCAGCGAGTGTAGCAGGTGGGGGTTCAGTTGCTCGAAGACATTTTTGACAGTCACATGGCAGATGATGGGGTTACCGGACGGTCAGTAGCCACTGAGCCACCTTGTCACCAGGCTCCCAGCTACGTCGCAGACCTCGTGACCCCCCAGGAGCTGCAGCAAAGCCCGACGTGCTCCCGGGCTGCACTATAGTCGAGGCTAAGCACCAAAGTGATTTTTGCTTTTTTCCCATTTCGGCCTTTGGGCTCTGAATGCCATGTTTGAGTAGCTTAAACATGCAGCCGAACATTAATAATAGTGCTTGCACCACAGATTTCTGCCAGTCTATATTTTAACAGTCTTGAGGAGACTGATTTCTCCTGGAAATGTCACCGGTTGGCCTATCTTTTCATGCCCAGGGCTATACTGTAGACAACATTTATTAAAAGCTGGACTGTGTGTAATAATTTTACTTTTCATTTTAGGTTCCAACATTATTTATGTTCATAATTAACCAAGCAGACTGGTTCTATTATTTAGTTAGACTATGCATTACGAGAAAGGAAAAGATGTCCAAAGTGTAGGAACAACTTTATCGAAAGGCTGCATGTCCTACAGTGTTGATGTCCTGGCTTTCCAACATGTTGTTACGCCTCGTGAACGTCTAAAGGGATGGACTTCATGCAACACGCTTTCATAAAATCAACAATGTCTCAATTACTTGTTGACTTGTCTTGAATAAAGGTCTAGGCTGAGTTCGGTTGCAGCAAAGCGACTGAGTGAATGACTTGATTGAGTAAAAAAGGCATGTGAGTGAGCAGTGCACTATGCTCCTGACAAATACAGAATATACAGTTCAATGCATGCATCAAAAGCACAGAAAAGCACTAAATTACTTAAACTTGGTTAAATAAGTCTGTTTCTATTGATGATGGGTGCGTGGAGATTGCATTTTTTAACTCAAACTGCAACACCTTGTTGTTATTTTACAAAAAAAGAGCTCCTACAATAGATATAATGCAATATATATGCAATATAGGCAGATCTTGTTATTCTGGGTCTGTATGTGACCCTCTGCATGCAAGCATAAATCCCCTGAATGCCTGAAATTGGGTTTTCACTGATATTTGGGGCATCGCCGAGTGTAGATCATTTGAAGTGGGCAAGGCTGGCTGGTGGCGGCAAAACTGAAGCAAATGGCCACAGAGCAGAGAAATCATAGTCGGAACAATGACAGCAAATCGCAGTCAGCCAAGACACGGCATCCAAGCCAAATGCGCAGCTACACAAAGCCAATGCAAAAACAGCCGTGAGTGTTTTGCCATTTTTCCTCGTTCGGCTTTTAAATTGTGTGTTTACTTATTTTATTCCGGTGCTGCTTGCTTGATTTATGCTTGCACAACCATTCTTATCTGACATTTTTATTGTTTTTCTTATCAGCTCAGCATTTATTGTTGTCTCCTTGCCAGAGCATTTTGTAACTACATTGTAAAAATCGCTAGACAAATAAAAGTTTATCCATATAAATAGGGTTATTGCAAAATGTAGCTGGTGGGACGGGGAAAGCCCTGCAGAGAGGCACGGGACTGTGTGCGCAGTAATACACTATCATAAAAAAAGATTAGATTAGACTGAAATATCCAAGCTGATAATAATTGGTGCCTTGACTGTTTAAAATGCCTCTGCACCCCGGCTCCCTGTCAGCTCCTCGCTCCTGTTAAGCACGGGTTCTTCCCCATTTACCTCGGGTCACTGCTTTGCACATCACAGCTTCCCGAGGGGAGCTTTGACTACAACTATGAACATGTCCCTCCGGTTACAGAGTGTTCAATCACACTCTCTCATGTATTTAGTGCGATCTCTCAACAAGAGCGGTGCTTGAGCAGAGGTGATTACCAAATCGAAGAGCACAGACTTGACTCGATACTCGCGTCCTGGTGGAGCTCGCTCTTCCCCAAAGTTGTCTCGGAGAGAACAAACTTCTCAAGAATGCAGGAACAGAGAACAGTTTTACAGCGTGAGATGGACTGTGAGTTTGATGTTCAACCATCGAAAAGACTGACAGCTGTTAATTTCTCCCAGTTGTATTTACAAGCAGCTCTGTGCTACAGATTTTAGATCTGTTTGGAGGTGAATTATCATTCTTGCAATGGATCTTGGGCTTCCGGTTTGTTCTCATCAACCAAGTTACCAAAAACACACACCGGACACAAAAATATACTTTGCAAGACTTCAGGACTCGTTAAACCTGCAACCTCCTCTTTTTTATTCCCTGGATATTTACTCACAGGTGTATCTGGGATCTGCAAAAATACAAATTTGTGTATAAATTCAAATGTAAGCCAGAGGGCTCCTGCTCCAGATACTGTGGCACCAAATAAAAGAATGCCAAATTATGTTTTTGTTTGTGACTCGCAGCTGTTGGAGATGACAGTCAGTGACAGCAGTGACTTGCCTCGTATTTCTCTTTCCCTGTGGTGTCCTCGGAGGCCCAATAAAAAAAACATTTTCATCAGACACCTGTTTGTGACTCATAGCAGCTGGTGATGAAGTGAAATCAATACCTCGGTTTCGCATGCAATTTCTCTGCGGCACCGCCATCCAACGGTCTTTATTATCACTGGACTTTACAGTGTAGAAAATATTAAGAAGCATAGTGCTGCACTGCTTTCCTCAGAGATTATTAATTATGGATAAGAGATTTATATACTACACAGCACTGTGCCTGCACTCTAGAGTTGCTCCCCACTTCTGCAGGGAGTTTACCGTTTCTTTATTTGAATATGCTGAGACAAGGAAAGAGAAGGGGAAAAAATAAATAGATGAGCAGGTGGCAAACAGATACTAAGAAGATAACTAAGTAAAAGAAAATTAAAGGCCACAGATGGAAAAAGGGGAGGGGAAAAAACATATCAAAAACAGAGCAGATTTATAGGAAAGTGCAAGAAATAAAATATAGAGCCAGCTGTATGAGGATTACAGCCTCATAAACTGACATCGTTAACTTTTTGCAGCATGAAATTTGCATGAGTTATTACATTAATTTTCAGGCATAACTCTGAGACATTTCAACTTGGAGCTTGGGGACCTTTTGGCCTGTTGGTGGCGCTTTGGTGGGCCAACCAGTTAAATTTTTGTGGATACTGGTTGTCAATAGAAAAACACATTATTTCCCAAAGCTTTGTCAAATTTGACCCAGCAGTGTCCGAGTGTGATGGGCCCTGTTGGCCTGGTGGTGGTGCTGTGGTGGGCCAATCTGGTTTACATTCAAAATGCTGGACCCCAGCGTCAAAATCCATCAATCCCCATCATTAAGTTTCAAACAAAAAAGGCGGCAGAAGCTCAGAAATTGTGCTTGATTGATGGGTAAATGGATTGAGCCTAATCCTTTGTCCTTTCCACAGTCTTCCCAGGGGGCAACAACACAAAGCCATCACCGAGAAGATCGGCACCTCCTCCAGCCTCACAGCGCATTTAACCTTTGAATTTTCTCCAAAGCAAATATTCTTGCGCAATGCCAGAGAAATGAAAGGCCAGTGTTATTACAAATCCCACTGAGTTATGGACAAGATACACTCTTGAGTATTTGTTGGCCAATTAACTGTCCCAACCCATTCCAGCCCGAGCCTTAACCATGTAGGTCAACGATGGGCAACCTTTATGGGGGTAAAGCCACAAAATATTTTAAGCCATTTTAAAGGGCAACACAGCGTACCTGCAGCCACACTGATAGACGTTCACCGCCTCAGACAACAGCTTTTTGTCTTCTTCTACTTCCAGCGCTCCTTGGTTGGATGCACTGAGAGAGAACATTTGCTGCTCTATCTTATTTACTTTTATTCCTTTAGATCTTTAATGACTGCACTTTTTGCAGCACCAGTGTATTTTTCATATTTGTCTCTATGGGTGCCGTTATATTGCTTGCTGATGTTTTATTCTTTCATTACAGATACACTCTGCAAACACATAAAACATGGTGATCTATTTCTGTAAACACGTAGTCAGGCTCCCATTTGTGTTGAAACACACATTTTCAGTCGTCAGTTTTTCTTTTGCTCGTGACGTCTTAAGCTCTCCATGTCGCAAAGCGGTGGGCCGACCTCACGCTGTGACCTCTGACCTCTGCTGATAAGACGTTGCTAGTAACACTACATAAACATCTGCTTGTTGACACTGACCTATACGCGGTTCCATCGAGCTACATGGCTCCCCCCACTGGTCAAAATGAAAGCAGTGACCTTTAAAGGGAGAGTGAAAGTCAGTCATTTCTGTGAAAATTTTGAAATTCACCAGGGGGCAGCAACATGAAGGTCAGTGGGCTGCCAGTCGCCTGTGGGCCACCAGTTGCCCATGTCTGATGTAGGTGGGTCCTGCCTCGAACACCAATGGGATCCATAAAAGGTAAAAATCGCCCTGAGCGCTTTTGCCCCCCCCTTTTTTAACACCAAAGTTAAAGCCTTTGTCTGAATTTTGAGATACATCAGCACTTATATTACCACCAGTGTGAGACAGAGGCTATCATCTGGTTCAACCACAGTCTTGCTTGTTTGTGGTAACTATATCAAGATATCACAATTAATATGACAGTGACATACTCATATTTTTAAATGCTGCACACACACACACACAGCACCTTTACCTTTCATTTACCCTGACGTGATTTTCCAGGCGCCCATGCTTTTTTCCAGCAGTGGTCTGGCTGTTTCACATTCATCCAGCAGCTTCACATTCATTCACAGCTGGGAGCTGCTAAAGTACAGCTAGTCCTCTACAGCGGGCCACTGGGGCAGTTAGGGGATTAAAGCGTGACGGTCCCCCAGTTTCAGTCCCTCTCCTCCTACCTTAATAATTTGAAAACTGCAATGCATTGAGCAGAGAGAAGAGCAGTGGAGAGGGAAGGGCGGAGGCATAGAGGGAGGAGCGACTATGAAGTCAGGTCGATCACATGGAGGTGAATTAAAGCACCACAAAGCGTTCAGCGATGTTCACCGATTTTTTATTTTTAACCCTGGCAAAAAGAGGACTTAACACCAGAAATATGGTCAGTTCAATATAGTTCAATATAGGCATCTGGAATGTTATAATGTTATAATGTGGAGGTAATGCCAATAGTATTACCACCTTCTATCTCAAACAACACCAAGAGGTCAGCAAAATCTATTGACAAAGCCAAACCACAGCCTCTGACTGCAGTGAGATGAAAAAAAAGAGTGCAACAGAGTCTTCTGGGCATCAAGGAGGAGAAGTGATCATCACAGTTGATTTCAAATATTTATGACGAACTGATCTATTAGTGTCATTGTTACTCAGCCCAGTGTTTATAATGAAGTCATAATTATAAGCTGACATGCAATGGATGGTTGCAAAATTACACCTTCCATAGACTTCCCCTGTTTAAACTATCTCTGATATCAGTGAGCACCTAAAAATACATGCTGAAGTTTACATGAATTGATTTATTATATTAATTTTGAGACATTAATATAAATCTGAGCCACTGAGGCTCTTTGAGAATTGGGGACTTTTTGGTCTGTTGGTGGCGCTGTGGTCGGCTGATTGTCACATTTTTGTAGATACTGAAAATCAAAGTGAAAACCCATCATACACCAGCGGTTCCTCAAATTTGACCCAGAAGTGTCGGAGATATAATTACAAGTGATAATTAATTGAAGGGTATAAAGTAATGACACTTTCAATAGATTTCCACTTTTTAGACTCTCTTTAGTCGACCCGCAATTTGTGCAACAGTAACGAAATGTAATCTACAGACTCACATCTGGGTACGCAAACTGTCTGTTTTGTTTGTGCATGTACACACAAATCTAATTTGTGTCCATGAACACAAAATTTCCTTTCACACATATGACCACAAATTTAATTTATCTCTGTGATCACAGTTTTTCCCCGAGGGGCTGAATTCTGGTATCCGACAAAACAGCTTGGTTAAGGTTAGGAAAAGCTCATGGTTAACATTGACATTAACGTTACTGAATGTAATGGGAAACATCTTCTTCCTCATGTTGACTTCGTAGCTCATTACTTTGAAAGTCATGCTGTCACAAAAGAAAAAAAAATGGACAATCTGTGTTCATATACAGGATCCTATGCATTAAATAGTAGTATATCTCATTGTATTCCAAAAGCCTGACCAGGGACAAAGACTGCAAATTAGCTGAAGCTAGACGTCTTATATACATCACATTTTCCCTTTTTTTTTTTTTTTTTTTTTTTTTTGTGGCAATGTTGTACGTATCGCCCCCGTCAAATAAACATTAAATAAATAAATAAATAAATGTCCTTCCTATATCATGAACAGCCACGAGACCATGCTGCCCTGGTACCACTTGGCACCTCAAAAAAAAACATGTTTTAGTGTTTCAGTCTCTTTAAATGCCTTGCTCAAGGTGCCTCTGTGCGGCAGCTGTTGGGGTAGGACAACCTTGGTATGTCACCCTGCATTATTCTGCCCCTGCATTACCGGCAAAGCGTGGAATAATTACCCAACAGA
The DNA here is from genome assembly GCF_902150065.1 of Myripristis murdjan. Taxonomy (NCBI): domain Eukaryota; kingdom Metazoa; phylum Chordata; class Actinopteri; order Holocentriformes; family Holocentridae; genus Myripristis; species Myripristis murdjan. Next base: position 7,959,153 of record NC_043990.1, read on the forward strand.
ATCAGCCGACACCTGTTTACAAGTCATCGCATTGGCAAAGACGAATGAAATCAATACCTCGGTGCCTGTGCAATTTCTCTGTCGCGCCGCCGTCCACAAGTTCATATTATTACAGATCCATACAGTATAGAAGTGATTATGAAACACAGCGCCGTTCTGCTTACTTCAAAGATTGGTAATTATGGGTAGCGGAGTGCAGCGGTGGTAGAGTGCAGGTACTGTAAGCCGGTATCTATCTTTTGTAATTGTTGTAGTAAGCAGAATGGAAGCATCATGCCTCTGAATCAATGCTGCATCATAAAAGCAGGTGATGGCACGGCGTCCGCAAACATTTCAGCTTTATTTTCATTCTGTGGAGCCCGCTGCATAACATCAGGAGCCACAAGAATAATACATTTAGTTTTATTTGTGCGGTGCTTCTCCAGACGCTCAGACGCTTTACATCAACCGCAGGCGAGAGAGCAGAAACGCCTTAAACAAAGTGAAAGGATGATCTCAATAAAGTTCAAGCACACATCAAACATTAACCGCGACTTTAAAAAAGTTGAGGAGGAAGGGAGTAGTAGGTGCTGGGGAGCGAGGCGATGATAGGGCAGAGATTTTGTGTGCTTTGGAAGGAATGAAGGGGATTTTGGAGGTGATGCTGTGTTGAGATTGTTGTTCTGGAAACCCAGTCCCAGTCCACTCCTCCTCCTGTTTTTTATTTTATAGACCCATTCAATGTCACTGCCTCCTGTTCACAGACTCACACCAATTTATCAGTTTACCCATGTATTGTACCCATGTATTGTGCTGATACCTCTTTATCTGTGCCTGGTGGCAGCCTAGAGGAGATCACGTGTTTGATCTGTTTTGTGTGTGTGTGTGTGTGTGTGTGTGTGTGTGTGTGTGTGTGTGTGTGAGAGAGAGAGAGAGAGAGAGAGAGAGAGAGAGAGTGAGTGTGTCTGTCCACAGCTACTCTTGACCACTGGGAGCTACTACTGATCCTAAACATTTTTGCACACATTTGTGGTTTCAGTGATTGAGAACTTTTGAAAAATACTGGCTTTTAGGAGTTTAATTTGAAAAAAAAAAAACAAAATCAGTATTGGCCTTAGCTAAAATATTGGTCGAACCCTCCCTGTTACTAATTTTACAATATAGGAAAGGAAAAATACTTGATTGCAAACTGCTGTTGACATTTCATGGTTGTTTGGTCGTCGACAACAGAGACTGTGTGTTTTGTGAATGCTAAGATGCATTTTTATTGGCTGCTTGGTGTTAATTAAGGGACAGATGTCTCATTAGACCCTGATGAAGACCAGGTGTGGTTGAAGCATATTGGCTTTTTCATTAGAATACCATCACTTTTTGAATTGTTTGCAATCCCTGGAACATTCTCGTATTGCTATCAAAGTTAATTTCGAAATGGATCTTTATTTTGTTTCTCCAATTCTATTCTTGGCGGATTCCTTTGTAATGATGTGATTAAAACTCGAGCACCGGTTCCACTTTATTCAGAGCCCTAAATCACAGCTGTGGCCTTCAATGGCTTTGCAGGCCAATACCAAAACAGAACTGCACCCCCTGACGTGAAGCCTCATGGCAGGCGACAAAAAACTCCCACAAAATCCCAAGGGGCGAATAGCGGGGAAAAAAAAAATGGAAGGAATCTTGAGAAGAACCATAAACAGAGAAGGAAGTGCTTTTCAGGCCGGAGCACAACAAGTGCTGAGCGGGCAATTACTTGCTCAAATTACAGTTAAGGGTCAGGACTCTTTAAAAATTACCTTACAGGTTCATAAAAACAAGGCCAGAAGCTTCAGCACCTGGTGAAGTAACCACTGAGTCACTGGTATTGATCCACAACCCTATTAACCCCCTTGCAGATATATTAGAGGCATTTTGCTCAGTGGCTTGATTAAAAAAAAATACTACTTATAGCTTATCGCACCCTTGAAAACAGGCAATGAAACGGTATGAACTGATGATGGGAATTGATAAGGCGAGGTGTTTTGATTCAGCTCGTTCGGAAACATTGGCTGCAACAACGGTTCCTTAATTAAACACAGCCTCAGTTCTCGACCCAGTGAAACACCGGACACTCACTTCTCTCTTTCTGCAGCTTCAAAACACACTGCAGTGCCGAAGTGAGTATAGCTAGTGAATGCTGGAGGAATGAGTGGTAGAGTCGACTTTCTGTGTGTGTGTGTGTGTGTGTGTGTGTGTGTGTGTGTGTGTGTGTGTGTAGCGAGGTAAAGTATTGGTTGGGAGGCAGAGAGAGACAACAAACAGCAGCTGAGCCCCATCAGCCCTCTCTCATATATTCCCCTCGGATTGTGTCAGGCGGTGGAGGAGTCTTGGAAGATGAAAGACCAGGAGCTGTGAGACCAGAGTGCCGGGGTGCCACTGAAGCACCGCCCAAAGAGCCTCTTTATATTATTTCTTATAAGCCGGCTGTGACTTCCAAAGGGGGAAAATGAAGACTGCACCTCAAATGAACTCTCCCTGTCACCTGTGTTCCTCTGCTGTAGTCTCAGTGCAGAGGCTTGCACCTTCTCTTTTCACCGCATGTGAAGTCCTGTTGCCTTTGCACCTTGCGTCAGTATGTACTCTGGTAGTATATTAGTTGTCAGAAAAGGCTCTGCACTGGTGCCACCAATACAAAGTGTCAGCTCGCTTTTCATGATTGGAAACAATTGAGCCGTGTACGCAGCAGTGATTTTGAAGCAGTCCTCTGACGTGCTGTGATCATGTAGCATATGGCTGCTGTTCTTAAACTGACTCGGATGGTAATGCGCTGTGGATAAAAAGCTGTAAATTACTCAGTATAACTGAATACAGTGACAGGTGGCACTGCCTTAGTGGCTGGTGAGAGAAAGCCTACTTTCTAGATAAACTGCTGTCATACTACCAATTATATTCAATGAAACAACTCGTGTGAATATTGGGCGCTATTCCTGCAGTTAATTATGACTCCTCAGCTTGTCCTCCATCCTCAGCAACCTCTCTCTCTCTTGCTCAAGTTTTTCTGTGTCTCTCTCTTTAACCATCTTTGGACAGCATTAATATTACCAGAGGAGGTCTGGTAATTTCTACCTCAACACCATGGAAATGTTATCCCATCTGGAGCAAACATGCCATGGATTTTCTCTGGTAAAAAAAAAAAATCCACCTGAAATCACCAAATGTGAAATTGGTAAGTTAATAAGTAAGTTACTAGGTCAATAAGTTAACTCTGAAAAGAAAAGAAAAAAAAAATCCTGTGCAGCTCAGCATCTGGCGTTTTGTGAAACCGCCAACATTCACACCCTACATCTGGACCAGAAGAGCCTCATAAGCAGTGGAGGGGTAGAGCCACATTACTCTTTACACTATAGGAAGCTTTATTGATCCCTGTGGGGAAATTAGGTTGTTGCAGCAGCACAAGTGACAGGATTCAGCAGGGGGGGAAATGACAAATAGAATATAAGCACACAGTGTGGTTCCTTGAAAAATAGAGAAAATAGTGACTGGAGCGCGGGAGCTGCTGCATGCGGCATTACAAAGATATGGAGACACTTCAGGAGCGCAGTGCAGCGGGTAACGTGCGGTGGAGGGTCCCTGGATTACCACAGCCCCCCAGGAAATTATTTTACCGTCTGAATGACTGACTGAAATTACCGATGTGCATGGGCAAAATCAAATTACCGGCCTCCCCGGGTAACACTAATGCTGTCCAGAGAGGGCTCCATTCTGAGGTATCCTGGGATGTATGCTGTAGGTAAACACACTTTTAACCTCGGTTTTATTCCCTTTTTCAACATAAATATTTATGATGCACATTCACTCTGTACATCATACCACGTAGTGTCACACTGATGGGAACTATATGGACATGAAGAGAAAAAAGGAGCAGAAAAAGAGAAAAAAAAAGCAGAAATGGCTGCTTTTTTGTCTGCAGTGCGCTGGTTGTTGCTATATGATAATCAGCATACGTTGGTTTTTAATATGAATTTGAACATGTTTCTATTTATTTAACTGGAGGTTTATCCCTGTAGTTGAACATAATTAGCTAGATTGTTAAGCTAGATGGGTATGGGAGTATTGTTACTATACGGTAATATGAGTCAAACTGTATACAGTTGTCCCTCACTATAACGCGGTTCACCTTTCGTGGCCTCGCAGTTTCGCGGATTTTTTTTAGTGCAATTTTGCATGCTTTTTTTTTTTTTTACTGGACTTATTTTTCTACGAAGGTTTGAACTTTGAGAGTGTTTAAACAAGAGAGAAAAGTGAGAAAATGTTAATGCCTGTCTGAGAAAAGTGTATAAAGTGTGTAGTGAGGGGTTTTATCTATAATAATTGGAAAAAATAAAGCTGACTACTTCGCGGATTTCGCCTATTGCGGGTTATTTTTAGAACGTAACTCCCGCAATTAACGAGGGACCACTGTAGATATAGTTTATAGAGTCTGTCTTATTGAACTACAGGGGAACTGCATAAGAGATATCAAAGCAGCTTAACTCCTTAGCTCTTCCCTTAAATTTACCCTTAAATGTACCTCTGTGTTTCTGCAGTACCCTTTCGAGTTAGAGGAGACATTGTTTTCCGTATTGCACGACAACATCACATATATTGTGTTTCAATTGAAATATTCAAAGCCAAGACGCCGTTGTTTTATGGCTGCAGCGTTACATCAGACAGGAAATATCTACATGTCTCGTGCATCATTTTTTTTTAAAAAAAAGCATTTTCCTGTAATTTAAGAGAATGCTTGGTATCTTTGGAAACACGGGCATCTTCACCAGAATTTCAAATCCATTTCTGTGGATTTGGACAAAGCTCGGATGTACAGCGTGCATTTGTAAAGACCGAGCTGGAGAGGTTCATTTGCCTCCTGCTGTTTCCGAATGGCCAGCAAGACGGCGATGTCAAGACGAATCACAAAGGAAAAGGGAAAGAAAGTGGACGAAAATAGGTGGCATTTTAAGAGTAATGGGATGGAGCCGCTCACCGTCCCATTTCAGGTCCCTCTCTCCTCTCCAGCCGTCCCGCCCCCCCCCATCCTCGGTGTGTCAGACTTAATTGTTTTCGGTTTTATTTTGTTCCACTCCTCGGTGTGATTGAATAGAAAGAACTCCTCATCGCAGCCGCCACGGGGCTAAACAGCCAACCCGGTGCCAGGGATAAAGATGGCAAGCCAGAGGGTGATTTGGTTTTCCTCATTCTTGCACACACACACACACACACACACACACACACACACACACACACACACACACACACACACACACACATGCGCGCGCGCTCAAAGAGAGAAGCACAGGAGACTACACATAATATTTACAAGTAGTCTGACACATTCAGGCACAAAGCAACACACACAGACAAACCAGAGTAGCCACTCACAAGTGTGCACAGTCTCTCTCTCTGCCACACACACACACACACACACACACACACACACACACACACACACACCGAGTAGATCAGGAAATTAAACTGGCCTTGCTGTTTCACCATCCTCTCACCCTGCAACCTCTCTTAATGAAATAACACAGATCTTGTGATACATAGCTCTACCAAATAAACACACAAACACACCCAAACACACACCCTCAGTCCCTCTCTTATACTCACACACGCGCACACTCACACACATGCACACACCCCTCTATCACACTACCCTCACTTTAATCTGTTCTTCAAATGTTGTTTCCTTCCCTGCGGTGCTGAGCCGGTTTTTCTATTTATGGAGGGGTGTTGAGCTGATGTGAGATGATCGGAAAGCGCCTCGCTCCCATTGTGATTTGCCTTGAGGTGTGTGTGTGCATGTGTGTGTGTGTGTGTGTGTGTGTGTGTGTGCATGTTGGCATGCATATGAGCTTGCGCATGGGAATGCGTGTGTGTGAACATGCATACGTGCCGGTCTTCAGAGCTGTCAAGGCGTATGTTTGTGTATCTGCTGTACAGCCAGTGTGTGTGTGTGTGTGTGTGTGTGTGTGTGTGTGTGTGTGTGTGTGTGTGTGCATGCATTCTGGATGAAGTTGGGGGTACAAACAGGAGCCAGCTCACAGAGAGCAGATGTGCCATCAATAATGGCTAAATGGAGATGCAGGGAAGCAACAACGGCCAGACTAATCAACGCCTCGTAGTGCACGGCTTTCCTGGCAAAGATGTGTGTGTGTGTGTGTGTGTGTGTGTGTGTGTGTGTGGGTGAATAGGAATTTGTTCCATATATGGGACTATGGGAGGCTAACAGACAGAAACACACGCTTGCACACATAAACGCACTGAAAAATGAAGTGGGCTGCTCTCAAGTCCAGCCTTGTGCTGGATAGGTAATCTCACACACACACACACACACACACACACACACACACAGAAACATGAAACATGCACACCAACAGAAATACACTCACATCCTTTGCTAGACAGAGGAAATAAACACACGCATATGCACATACAAGCTCACATAGAAGCTAATGCATGTGCATGAACACACACACACACACACACACACACACACACACACACACATACACACGCACACTAACGGGTCGAGGAGGTGGCATTCAAGGCTGGCTGGCCCACTGATAATGACAACCGATAACAAAACTGAAAAACATGAACAGAACAATCTGCAGTCAAACACACACACACACACACACACACACACACACACACACACTGACACACCTGCCTACCTGAAGTTTCTCTAGCTAAGTTCAAACGTTGTTGTTATTGTTGCCTGTCTTCCACCAGCGAGAGGATCAGACCCGCACAGATTTCTGCAAAGCGGCGGCGGTCCTGTGATGTAAATCAAACTCGCAGGGAAAACACTAATTAACAGTAAACAAAGTTCCAGGCATCAAAACTAATGAAGATATTCGCAAGTCGCTGGATGCCAAGAAGGAGGCGGAGAAGGGGACATGCTTTGAGGAGAAAGGAGGAGAGAGAGAGAGAGAGAGAGAGAGAGAGAGCGGAGAAGAAAAAGAGACAGATCGAGGGGGAGATAAAGAGAGAGAGAAAAAAGAGACAGACCTAATGAGAGAGCGCTGGAAAAGACGAGGAGAGAGAGAGAGGGAGACGTATACATGAGGGGAAACTAGAAAACAGGAAGGGAGTGAGAGTGAGAGTGAAAGTGGGCGGCCAGGAGAGAGAGAGAGAGAGAGACAGAGAGAGAGAGAGAGAGAGAGAGAGAGAGAGAGAGAGAGAGAGAGGGATGGGGAGAAAATACAAATACAAAAGAAGCAAATCGAAAGAGCAGCAGCAAAGGGAAGACAGGGAAAGTGACGGAAAGAGAAAGAGACAGCGAGAGAGAGAGGCAGAGAGAGAGAGAGAGAGGGAGAGGGAGAGGGAGAGGTATTTCGGGAGGTGTGAGAAGAGAACACATCATCCCGGGGGCTCTGTGTCTTTCCAGCCCTTTAATGTCTTTAATTAAAGCCAACAGTATTATCTCCGCGCTCCCTTGGAGTGCCATTAGCAAAGGAACACTCAGCTACACAGCCGGCTAATAGGGAAGGGGAAGGGAGCCGGGTAAAACTCTAATGACGGGAAGAAATAGTACGGAAAGGGGGGCACGGGCGGGGCGAGGGGAGTCATCGAGGGTGACGGGACGCCGGGGTTCCAGGGACAGACAGACGGAGCGACGGAGAGGAGCGAGCGAAGGAGCCGGGAAGAAAGAACTGGAGGAGAAAGGAAGGAGAGAGAGGAAGAGGATGAGGAGGAGCAAGGAATGACGGGATGGGGGGGTGGGGGGGTGCTCGGTGAGATCTCGACTTCAAAAGGCCAAAGCCGGAGAGGAGGCAGGCTGCCGTGGAGAAAGAATTACGGAGCTAAACGTGTGGGCTGACTGATACATGATCACATTATGCCGCCAGCTTGTTTAATCAATCTGACTTCCCGCTTTCCTGGCCACAGGGACGATCTCTCACATGGCGCTGGCCCGGCGACGGTGATGCGAGGCGAAGGAGAGGGGAGGGAGCGGAGGTGCGAGGGATGGGGGGGTGCAGGGATACAGATGGGGTTGTGAGGTCCCGTGGACGGGGCTGGGGCTGGGGCTGGGGGGCTATATGGCAAAGGGAATCCACAGGAGAGAGAAGGTGTAACGTGTGGAAGGTGCAGGCCACAAATGTGATTTTTCCCCTTATAAACACAGGAGTATTTAATTTTTAAATGATATTCCATTTCAGCATAATTGGATTTTTGAGTATTTTTTTTTTTATATATATATAAATTTTCCGCCCCCTTCATTTTCGCTCTGACTGTTCTTGCATGAATAATCCACAATTAACAATGTTTGAAAATCAGTTTTGACATACTTCTGCGGCTAATGTGATCCCATTCAGTTCCAAACGCCACAGAAAACTCCCCAGACATCTAATTTGGTCAGGACAGGTAATCCATCACCGTGAATGAGAGGCCAACAATTGCGTCTTGCAAAGTTGCATGGGAAGGCTAATATCTGCTTTAAACTTTTAACATTTTGAACGACATCCCATTCATTCTAAGATGGCATATTTATATTAATATATGTATTAATTATTTTTATATTTGTGAACACCATGAGAGGCGAGGTGGAACTGCAGGGTGGCGTTTCACTTCTGGTTTCTGCTGTTAAATGAGAAAAAAAAAACGTCAAGATGGCGCTTCCAGGTGACTATGTGTTTGATTTCCACATGGTGTTCTCCTCCGAAATAAATCTTTATGTTTGGATTCATTTGCAGAGTGACAAAAGTTGAAACACAACATGTGGTGGAGCATTAAGTACTAACACCATGTACTTAATTGTGTGGAGGCCCAAATGGGCAGACCCAGCTTTAAGGGTCATGGATTATGGTAAGAAGGAAATACATGGGAGCTGGGGGAGAAGGCATGGGAGAGGGACTGAAGGCTACGATGAGGACTGAGCTATCGCTCATACTGCAGGGTGTTTTTTTTGTCTGAAATCCACAATCTGCCTTGCAAGAACTTTGTTTTTGCGAAGAACTTCAGGGCTGCAGGCAGAGTCTGCGTCTCTCCACGTTTTTGCAGTCTGAACGCCCCCGAGGTCTCATCAGTTTTGGGAAAAATGCCTTATAGCGCCTACAGACTGTGATATTTCAGCAATCTTATAAGTTTACTGCAAGCAACAATGTGTGTCATGGAACTAATCAACTTATGACGTCAAGTTTGATGTGTGTAGACTGTACGATGATCACACCGACTGAATCTTACAGGCTAGAACACAAGTCAGTATAGAAACACATATCATCAGCGTACGTCATCCATCTGCGCTGCTGTAGCGGTGATCACTGAAGCCGAGCGAGAACGGAGCCTTTGCAGTGGTGATTTAATATGTTTGGCTAAAAATCCAAAGAGGAGAAGGAGAATGTGGGAACTGTTGTTTTCTTCTTTGTTGAAATCCTAGAGATTTTGTTTTGCACGTTTTACCCCCATCACTGGGTTTAGCACCAGTGTTGTGTTGATCAGTGGGTCATTTTATGCCACATTCCTATTAAAAGATTAATAGCATTGTGAGATGGTTATTCTGAATTTCTGACACTGTCAGATATCACTGTGTTCAATACAATTACAGACATACTTACCTTGTTACTTTTTAAAATAAACAAGCCATCTCATTATATAACTATTAACCCTTACTTTTTGTTTTTGCATAAAAACAAATAAAAAATAAAATCCCTGTTTTCTCTGCATGTAGGCTGCATAGGTTTACTGGGGATTCTACCTGTGAACTTATCAAGCTCTAGACGGCTATGAAATATATTGACTATGTTTAAGACATAGGCAAAAATAATAATTAGCATTTAAAAGGCATCACAGAGGGTTTATCTAGCCATATTTTTTTTAGTAGTGATAAAGTATTCTAACATGTTACTTTTGCCACGACATTATTTGAAACAGCAGTGTCATTGTTGGCCTTTTCTGACAGGTGACCCCACATTGAGATCAGATAATTACTCTGACCCTAAGGTTTAACTATGTGATTGTGTGTTCACATGAGTTTGATTGCCAATTATTCACCGGGAGGGGAAATAATGTATCCTTCCTCAGGGGAACAGAAATCAAGCAGTGCTTTTGAGCTGGTCAATCAAACCTGTTTACATGTTGTTGAGACTGTGTGGTTTTCCAAGCAGTTTCTGCTTCATCTCCAAAGCTGCTGGAAGTGTTTTTCCACTTCAAAATTACAGTCAGATATTACAATTGCTTTGGCCTGATTAGGACATAATCAAGGGACTCTATTTTCATAACAGGGGGCCTTTATCTGGTCTCTGCCATAAGGTTTTGAAATCTTTAATTAGAGGTCAGGGAAGAGTGGAAGAGGTCTGGAGCTACTGTGATTTTTTTAAAATTTTATTTCTGTGCTTTATACTTTAATTTCTGCTATCAACATGCTAAAGATGCTATGCTTTTGATTCCTGAAGTCCTTACTTCTTGATGCTTGCGATTTGCAAGAACTGCAACTGCATTGCATGACAGGGAAAAAACTTTAGGAACAGCCACTTTTTTCTTTGCAGCTGGAGCAAAACACAGCTGGGGGTTTGGGGAGAACTTCTTGAAGAAAAGATGTGAGGATTTTTCCAGTGACCACATCTCCCCTGAAAATTATGAGATAGTATCTCATAATTATGACTTAGTATCTCATAATTATGACTTAATATCTCATAATTTTGACTTAGCATCTCATAATTATGACTTAATATCTCATAATTTTGACTTAGCATCTCATAATTATGATTTAATATCTCATAATTTTGACTTAGTATCTCATAATTATGACTTAGTATCTCATAATTATGACTTAAGATGGGCATTTTTTTTTTTATTATCAAGGCTATGTTTTCATCTTTTTTCCTCTTCCATCCCTACCTGATCATGCCTGTATCTTCTTTTTTTTTTTTTATTTCTTTTTTATTTTTTTAAAGGATTGTTTCCTTTATTTCTTTGTTGGAGTCTTAGAACTGATCCATGTTTTCATTTTGAGTAAATTGAGTAAATAGGGGTATTTGTTACCTACTGTCTGACAGTCGCATTGCTCATTACTGGTTGCAAGTGATCTAGGTAGTTAAAATTATTCTATTGTAATCACTGTAAAACAGCAAGTTCATAATTAGCTACACGTGTAAAATGTAATTGTAAAACGTCCAGTAGTGTGCACAACTGGGGACAGAAACATGAGCCTTTACATGAGCCTTTCTTTTTTCCTTCAAGTTTTTAAGGCTGGGGCGAGGGACAAGAAGGCTTCAGGGGCTGGGGGCGGGGAAGGGGTGCTATAAAGTGAGCAATATCCTTCATTTTGGAGAAAAAAAATAAACAATGCCCAAAACCAGGGGAGCATATGATCTCAGAGTTTACAGGTCAGCCAATATGGACCCATTTCTCAGAGGGATGACATTTTACAGCAGGGCCTGGAGGTATGTAATCGCTTATTTCCAGTGCCTGGCTCGCTCATTCGCTCGCCTGCCTGGTCTCCAAAGACCACCCCGACCAACCTCCCCCCCTCAACTACACCCCCAAACTCACATTCAGCCTAATCTAAGCAGCATGACCCCCCCTAGGACTGAAGTAAAACATAATTCCTTTTAACCCACATCCCACCAGGCAAGATGTTGGGCCAGGATAAGGCTGGCCCTGCACTTCACCCTTGGTTGAGTTTGACTGATGGCAGGCACAGTCTTCATTCTGTTCAATCTGATGTTGTTCTACACTGGAAGGGCATTTCTGGTGAGCACATGTTGTGTGTGGCTCAGGTCTTGCTTTAAAAAAAAAAACAAAAAAAACAACGAACTTTCAAACCCATTGAAGCAGTAGACACCGCGCGGTGGAGTGACACTTCAATAAAAACAATCCGTCAGTCAGTCGTGGTGTGCTACAGCGTCATGCTCAGCACCAGCCCTCACATGCATGTTGCAGGCTTTGTGTATGTGCAAAGACCTCGATTCAGCCTCCTGCAATTTATTCTGCCTCTCTCTGGTGCCTGGTGTCTGGTTTCATTCCACAATGTTGTTCCCCAAGTGACTGAAAGATTCGTGCTCAACCAACTGCTGCGGAGGTGCAGCTTTTAATAAACAGAAAAATCCTGCAGGGAAGGTAAGCACTTGCCCATTTCCGATGAAACTTTTTTTGGGGGAAAAGTTTTTAAGTGTGACGTCTTGCTCTCAGAGATTTAAAAAAAAAAAAAAAAAAAAAAAAAAACCCTGAAAGGTTTTTCCTTCCCACATTGCTGAGTTCACTCTCCTTTAGAAAACTGACAGTTTCCACATTTGCTCCTTGCTGATGACTGTATTACTTCTTCTCCCCACACAAGTCTTCTTTTGCTCCATTTCCTTCACCTTCTTCATCTTCTTCTTCCTCTTCTTCATTGACAAGACAAAGCTTCCACTCATTCTGCGAGCGACATCACTGACGGGTCTCTCTATTCTGTCCAGAGGAGGCAGGCAGAGGACAGAGAGAAATAGTCACATGTTCTCAAGATATATGTTCTGCCATTTATATATATAAAAAAAACATGTTTTCAATCCCCTTGGAGGCAAAACTTCACGACTGAAATCTGAAAAATCAACCCCAAAAGGAAGCAGCAGAAGTTCAGTCTCATCCAGAGAGACTGAGAAGGATAAACCCTGATGTCCTAACAATCACAGGTTTCATTTTCTCCCCTCTAGGCCTCTGATTGGTCAATATGACCTCAGTGGAGGACATTCACCCATACCAATAAACAACCAGAACATAATATTGACATCTAGTTGGTGTAATCAATGACTATAGGATTTTCTCGTCATTGACTTGATGTTCTCTAGTGAGAGTGTGGTGATACAGGTAAGTGAGGACAGCACAGGATCCACACTGAACACTGCTGCTCATGTTTTCTGTGTGTCTGCATCTGTTTTTTTAGTAAATCTCAACCAAGACACTCAGTGAACGGGAGTAACATCCGCCAAACTTCATTCACAACATCTGCCGACTGAGGAAAGATCAAACTTTGTCTTCAAATGTAGATGCTGTTACAGCACCATTGTGCACAGTTTGTCCCTCATCAGTGCTTTTTATACAAACAAGCAATGTCAGGCTTAGCTAGTGCATAACTCCAGAGATGATATGCTGTTATGCTGCATTCATGTCACGTCATATAACCACCACCTTCCTATTTGCACAGTGTTCACATCATCATCCAACTAACTGCAAGTAGGAATCTTGTATTTCACTTAAAACTCTGATATCTGACCAGGAGGTAACTAATGCAGAAGTATCTGGAAAATGGCAGCTGTTAAACATTTAAAAAAAAAATCCAAATTTAATGCTGCATTTATCATGCATGATTTTATAGCCAACATACCAACTCTGCCTGTAACGAAACTGAGCATGTTTTGTTAAATTAATGGTTTAATGGTGTTATTTTGATTTAGATTGATAATTGTAGCTTACGTTACTTTCCTGTTTACTTATTTTTCTTTCCAACTCATGTGAACACTTGCAAGATGTATTGGGAATCTTTCCGATCTCTATCTTTCTTCCAATATGAGGTTAACCCTTCATTAGTCATCATTATCATGCGCAACTGTAAGCTCATTAATCAGCATTATCAGCTGTATCACCGATGTCCCAGTGTTCATCAAGTCAGTGACTAAAACCTGAATGCCAGTTCAGTGCAGTTCAGGCTTTGGTATTCTCTGACATAACATTTTATGACGTGGTGAGTTAACATAGCCAGCTAACAATCAGTAATTAGGTAGCATTTATTGGAAATTGGAACAAGCAAACATGAATTCCTCCTCAACAGTGGGTTCTACCATTGTCTGAGCAGTTTTGGGGTGTTTAATTCCTGTAATCTTTCATGCAACAGTCGTACAAATGCGGGAGGCTTTGAACGGCTGTAATCTACTTCTCACGTCTTTTGTGATTGCCAGGTCACTTTTCTCAGCCGGAAACTTGTTGACTGTGCACAGGCAACAAGAGTTTTTTGGTGGCTGCTCAGCTGTACAGGAAAATAATAGACTTATGTTGACTTGCTGATGGAGTTGCTTGCAGTGGGAGCGCAGTCAGAGACGGGTACAGACACGGGTGAAATAGTGCTTGCATGTAAATCTTTCAATATGCTGTACTGTGCCCAGAATATCAAACAGCAGGGACAATAAATAACAGGTTATACCACAAAGCTGCAAAGTCTATTACTGTGTATTTTTGGCTGACAACATGCCAGCTTATTAGACTCTGCCACTCATTTAGTGTGGCGCAGTTGTGCGGCAAATGTTGTTGAGGCATTGTGGCAACAAGTTACAATAAACCACAAGGTCAAGAGTTATTTGAAATAATATTTCACCTTGCTCTGATTCATATGGCTTTTACAACCAACCACCGCACAGGCTGGAACACACATTCTTGCTTCACAGCGTTATTTTCCACATACACAAGCCTCCAGCTGATTTCACACAACCAATTTCTCAGCCAATCTCAAAATGAAGGGCATGAGTTCTGCATGACAGCTTGATCTGTTTGCCCATCAGCAGCAACATCCATTTCTTTTCTCTCATACGCTTTTCCTTACCCACTTTTCTTTACAGTAAATAACCGAACTCATCTCTCCTCTTGCCCTAATGCATTTCCTGTCGATAAAAGAGAGCTTTGATCACATAATTAAAGGAGGGATTTTTCTGCATTCAAGGAAAAAAAGAGGCATAAACAGAGTGAAAAATGAAAAACAAGTTAGCCTACAGAGATGTTTTTGAGTACCGAGCCATCTGCTTTCCTGAAAAGGGGATGTGTTTCATTATTTTATTTTAATGTTTACCACAGCGATAAATATTGTTTATTGGCATACTGATACTTTATTTAACTTTATTATTTGGTGCATATTTCACATATATATATATATTTTACTTGTCACATATTCCTGCACATAAATGTCACCTTGCTGGTGCTGATAAGAGACTGCTAGCCTGCAGTTCACTAATGTTGCCTAGGGAAGTTGTCCTTCAAACCAAAAGAGCTTGAATGCATGACACGTCGTATTTACCACTTCTGAAGTCTGAACTAGGAGCTTACCAGGAGGACTTGAAGGCAGCATTAAACCAGGGAACATGAAAGAGATCAACTCTATGGAAAAAAGGAGCGTTTTTCTTGGCACGGCACATTGCTCTTACTCAGTATGGATTTGAAGCACGCCGTCCTTCCCACTATTCAGCCCTATCCTGCTATGTTCCGCTGTGCACGCTCCAATCAACCTGAAATACCAGAAAATCATCTTAAAGGAAGAGTTCACCCTAAAATGACAACTCGGTTATTATCCGCTCACCCCTGTGTTCGTCGAAACTCCTTTATGCTTGTGTGAAAACCAAACGCACAGCGAGTTAGTGCCTGTAGTTCCATCTCAGCTTTCTAAAAGATTATTGAAGTTAATGGAGCCGGCCTGTTGCAGTTGCAAAAAAAAAAAAAAAAAAAAAAAAGCATGAAATGCCCATCAGATTTCTCCAAGCAGCTCAGGCGGAAGTGCGGAAGCGGTACTTGTTACCGTGGTGCAGTTTGGCTGCAAAAACACTTGGATTATGTTGCACAAGCTGCTTGGCAAATTTCGCCGGGTATGTTATGCTTTTGTTTGATCTGTGAAAAGATGGCGAGTTTGGAAGAACACTGAGACGGAGCTACGGTCGCTCGCTCGCGCTGCGTCTGCTTTTCCCAGTGAGCCTCAAAGTGACATGACGGTGAGCGGTTACCGGGCGAGACTCCCTTTCTCGGGGCGCGCCGTTCGTTTGAGAAAGAAGGCGGTTGTACGGGTTTACTTGTTTCTGTTGACCTGCTTTTATAGCCACCCCCAAAGAAAAAAAAAAAAACACAACACAGCCTGGGTTACCTCAGTGGGACTCCTTACAGTGATTGACAGGCACCTCTCGCCCTCTGCTCCTCTGTGTTTATAGATTGAAAGATTGTCTAACCCCCCTCCAGCCCTCCCTTCTTAAAGGATCATGCCCCCGCTCCCACACACACACGCACGCCGTATTGCTGTCTTTGTGGGGACGTTGCACTCGCTCATATTCATTCTCTACAGCCTCACCAAATCTAATTGTGACCCCAACCTTAACCTCCACCAGTAAGCCCAAATTAGCCTTCTTCCTTTGTGAGGATCCCTCAAAATGTCCTCACAACCCCGCGTGTCCTCACAGCAACAACAGTGGTTTCTCAATGGCTGGTCCTCACAACATGTGGCAAAACATGTACACACACACACGCACGCTCACACACCTACATGCACGTACACACATTCACACACACACAATCTGTTTAGTTGCATTAGAGAAGCTGGAACCAGGTCTGTGAGAGCTTTCTCCCTTATTATTTTCTCCACAACCAGCCCATGAATTTTATATGTGGCACTCCCATTGCTCTGTTATCCTCACCTCATTCTTATAGCGGGCTATAAGCCAGCAGGGGCATGCATACACACACACACACACACATACACACAAACACACACACACACATATGTACCTACACGTTGGTAGGTTTGATTTGTGTGCTGGGTATATACATTGGTATGTTTTTATAAGGGGAAGAGGAGGTAGAAGGTCTGTGTGTGTGTGTGTGTGTGTGTGTGTGTGTGTGTGTGTGTGTATTAGCATGATGGTGCTGATGCAGGTTTGTGTGGCCTCAGCAGTGGTCCTGAAGCATATTGAAGTAAATAACTCAGTAGGTGTCCAGGAAGGCTGGCTGGCTGTCACTGAGGAATGAGCTGATGTATATTTGCTGTGTGGAGTGACAGGAGGAGGGGGGGCTGAGATGAAGGAAAGGAGAGATGGGCGGGAAAGGAGGATGAGGGAAGGAAGAGGTGAGGGGAGAAAGAGAGGTGAGGTGATTGAAGAGCCAAGGCCAGGAGGCCAGCCCAGTCCAATCTCAATACAAGGCGGAGGATGAATACAGATGCATGGACGGATGATTTATGTGTGACAGGGAGGCGTGAACGCATCAAACCAAACATGTACAGTCACAATGTTAGTAACAGATAGATAGATAGATAGATACACTATATTACCAAAAGTATTCGCTCACCCATTCAAATGA
This sequence comes from Myripristis murdjan, assembly GCF_902150065.1. Lineage (NCBI taxonomy): Eukaryota > Metazoa > Chordata > Actinopteri > Holocentriformes > Holocentridae > Myripristis > Myripristis murdjan. Next base: position 7,976,166 of record NC_043990.1, read on the forward strand.
TCAGAATCAGGTGTCCTAATCACTTGGCCTGGCCACAGGTGTATAAAATCAAGCACTCAGGCATGCAGACTGTGAAACAAGACATTTGTGAAAGAATGGGCCGCTCTCAGGAGCTCAGTGAATTCCAGCGTGAAACTGTCATAGGATGCCACCTGTGCAACAAATCCCGTCGTGAAATTTCCTCGCTCCTAAATATTCCACAGTCAACTGTCAGCTCTATTATAACAAAATGGAAGCGTTTGGGAACAACAGCAACTCAGCCACGAAGTGGTAGGCCACGTAAAGTGACGGAGAGGGGTCAGCGGATGCTGAAGCGCATAGTGCAAAGAGGTCGCCGACTTTCTGCACAGTCAATTGCTACAGAGCTACAAACTTCATGTGACCTTCAGATTAGCCCAAGTACAGTACGCAGAGAGCTTCATGGAATGGGTTTCCATGGCCGAGCAGCTGCAGCCAAGCCACACATCACCAAGTGCAATGCAAAGCGTCGGATGCAATGGTGTAAAGCACGCCGCCACTGGCCTCTAGAGCAGTGGAGACGCGTTCTCTGGAGTGATGAATCACGCTTTTCCATCTGGCAATCTGATGGACGAGTCTGGGTTTGGAGGTTGCCAGGAGAACGGTACATTTCAGACTGCATTGTGCCGACTGTGAAATTTGGTGGAGGAGGAATTATGGTGTGGGGTTGTTTTTCAGGAGCTGGGCTTGGCCCCTTAGTTCCAGTGAAAGGAACTTTGAATGCTTCAGGATAGCAAAACATTTTGGACAATTCCATGCTCCCAACCTTGTGGGAACAGTTTGGAGCGGGCCCCTTCCTCTTCCAACATGACTGTGCACCAGTGCACAAAGCAAGGTCCATAAAGACATGGATGACAGAGTCTGGTGTGGATGAACTTGACTGGCCTGAGTCCTGACCTGAACCCGATAGAACACCTTTGGGATGAATTAGAGCGGAGACTGAGAGCCAGGCCTTCTCGACCAACATCAGTGTGTGACCTCACCAATGCGCTTTTGGAAGAATGGTCAAAAATTCCTATAAACACTCTCCTCAACCTTGTGGACAGTCTTCCCAGAAGAGTTGAAGCTGTAATAGCTGCAAAAGGTGGACCGACATCATATTGAACTCTATGGGTTAGGAATGGGATGGCACTTCAGTTCATAGTATGAGTAAAGGCAGGTGAGCGAATACTTTTGGTAATATAGTGTAGATAGATAGATAGATAGATAGATAGATAGATAGATATACTTTATTGATCCCAACCAGGGAAATTCTGGTGTTCCAGCAGTTAACTAAAGTTAACTAAAGAAAAAAAAAAAAAAAAGAAGAATAAAGGCTAAATATATACAATAAAGACTATAAAAACTAAAAACTAAAAATATACAATAAGGGCTAACCTAAGGAAAAGAGATATGAGATGTGAAAATATACATATGGAATGAATATGACAATATACAGATGGAACTGAAGTATATACATGATTGTATAGATTGTATAGATAAGGCCATGATTGTATAGATTGTATAGATAACCAAGGATACGCTGACATGTCACGTTTTGAAGTCGTACAAAGCAGATGGAAAACACTGCATTTGGAGACGGGTGGGTTATTAAAATATTACAATCAACAGGACTTTGCTTTGAGTCCTGTGCCAAGTGAGAGTAAAACATTTTACTCTGGTGACTGCGCTGTCAGGGCACAGCTGAAGGAAAGGCTTCTTTCAAAGGACAGATTCGGCATTTTTCAACCCGCGCCATATTAAAATTTTGATACATTTATAACCGCACATGGCACTACATCAGTGCTGACTTTAGTGAGGAGTAACTTCGCACTGACTCTGCTGCAGCCTTCAGCACAGGAGGAGGCGGCATCAGGCCACTCATTTCCATCAGGAGAGACTTATTACACGAATGAAAGAGAATAAGAAATTTGAGGTAAGATTAAATTCATTGTGAACAAGAGAAATGTGAAGTAGATTATTTTTTAATTGTGAATGAGGGAAATAATCTTTAGTTGGGCACCATGGAATAGGAACCTGTATATGTGAAGGACCTTCCTGGAGCTTTGACACTGGTGGTGGTGATGAGGAGGAGGAGGAGGAGGAGGGTCACGACAAGCCGCGGTGTTTAATGACAGCAGAGAGAGAACACTTTTAAAGTTGGCAGCTTACGAGTGATTGGCTGGAGGCAAGCCTGTCGGGCTGTGATTGGATGAAGACAGGAACGAGCTGGAGGAGCTTAGAGTTAGCAGGAAACTGTGCTTGTGTCTTACAGGCATGCGCTATATGCTTCATTTTCAGAAAACTTTTCCATGTGCCGTCTTGCAATTGTTCACCCACACTGCAAAAACTCAAAATCTTACCAAGAATATTTGTCTTATTTCTAGTCAAAATATCTCATTATACTTAAAATAAGACATGATCACCTCAGAAATAACTTGTTTTTAGACAATTTTCCCTTGTTTGAAGTGAATTTTCAAGTGAAAATTGTCTAAAAACAAGTTACTTCTGAGGTGATCATGTCTTATTTTAAGTGTAATGACATATTTTGACTAGAAATGAGACAGATATTCTTGGTAAGACTTTGAGTTTTTGCAGTGTATAAAATGGTTGCAAATGGTGCCTACTGTTTTTTTTTTTAAGATTATATTTTGGGCATTTCTGCTTTGTTTGATGGTGACAGTAGAGAGAGACGGCAGGCAGGCGAGAGAGGGAGAGAGAGAGAGAGAGAGAGAGAGAGGATGACATGCAGCAAAGGGCTTGTCTTGGATTCAAACCCGGGCCACTGCGGTAAGGACTGAGCCTTGATGTGTGGTACTTACATTGACAATCACCACCGTCCTGCTGCTACTTGGCTAATACTGCATTCACTTGCACTCACATGTTGGAATTTCCATTTTGTAAATTTCCGATGGGTGACAAGGCATTCACAGTGTCAGCTCAGGATAAATGAATGCTCACCAGAAGAAGAATACCAAAGAAAAGAGCATCCATTTTCCCGAGCTGACACTGCAAATACTGTGAAATTTACAGGATGGCAATTCCAGTGTCCGAGTTCGGGTGAACACGGCGACTTAGCAGACAAGGCAATGCATCATCATCATAAACACTAAATTAAAATTGTCAGGAGGCACCTCTTGGTACCATGTTTTGGAGACAAGAATTTCAAGATTTATTTGACTCTGCTGCTGTTTCCCATTTTCATAAAAGGACGTCTGTAATGTGTTTTAGGCTGAAAACCAGCGCTTTGTTGGGACTGTGAAAGACGCTGCAGCAGAATGTTAGTTAATTTTTTTTTGTCACTAAAACTAGCAGTAAGGTTTTGCTGCATATAGCTGCAAATGATGGTTATCAATATTTTAATATACAACCTGGCTCGGAAAATGCCAAATCCATCCTTGAAGTCCTCAACATTGTCACATTCACGCCTGGTTGCACATATTCACACCTGGGAATTTTCCAGTATAATGCCAGCCTTCACTGAGCAGCTTTGTGCAATGTGAGATTCAATTTCAATTTTTTTTTTTTTTTTTTTTTTGTAATGGAGAAGTGAGTACATCTTATTTTACCTGCCCAGATTTTTCCAAACTGGTTTTTGGATTCAAACCAGAGATCTCCTGATAACAAGCGCTGTGTCTTGTACTGTGAGACTGTGGGCTAATGCTCTGATCAAGGCCTTACTCGCTGAAACTCATTAGTGTGATAGGCCTATATGAAATCTGAGTTATGCATCTAGTCTTTAAGTCTTTAATATTGGATGTGCCGCCTCTCTTTCTGAAGTTTTTCTATTGACTTTGCTGGGTTTTCTTGGCTCAGCACTTCTCCAACTACAATCCCTCAGTAGCAGTGTGCTTCTTCTTCGGTATATATTTACATACAAGTGCTGTGAACATGTGTAAATTTCTCAATGTGCCTGCATCAGTGTGACCAAGACACATTTTTGTATATTGTACTTGGCAAATAAAGCGATTCTGACTCCGTTTAAAGCATCATTACAGCAGGAGGAATTAATTTGCTCAGTTTCAACTGCAGGGCCAAATAGGCCGCGAGCCAGGGCTTACTCATTATTTATGTCGCACAAATTCAGCCCAAACTGCATTTATGTGGCCTTTTTGCATTTCATTGCCAAAAGAGATTATCTGCCAGCCGTGTGATGGTTTCAAATATACACAGTGTTTAATATGTTTTGGTTTATTTTAAAGGATCAAGCGTGGATAATGATAATGCCGTTTTGGTTGCAGCTAAATCTCATGCGAAATCTCGCTTGTTGCTCTGACTCTGATGTTTCATGAACTCACAAAGATCAAACCAAACTACAGAAAATAGTAGTGAAGTGAATAATAGTGAAACACGCTCGTCAGTGAGTAAAAAAAACAGTTTTTCTCAGTTCCTACATAACTGATTTTTAGTGATGTGGGTGATTTGCTGGCCACTTTATCTACCATTAAACATCTGAAAAACAAGCTATTTAGCTTGTGTTCATGCCAAGCTTGTTTGGAGTGGCTCATTCAAACTCTGGAGAGTTTCCCTTGTTAGTTCAGTTTGTTTGGCTGAGTGAGAATAATGCCATTTGAACTGTGGTGGCCAAAAATAACTGCACCGAGATGCCTGAAAATGTGAGTATCAGTTCTCTTCCAAGTGAACAGCCAGTGTGGTCGGTTAGGAGTGAGACTGTGATCTGAATCAACCACAGGAAACAACCCCAAAATCAAGAGACCATGGGTAAAAGGAGATGAATGCTGCTGTCTGATAGCCAGCAGTTTCTCTTGAAAAGCTTAGCATGACAAAATGACTCGAGGGCAAAGCACAGTCAAGACTGATGCTCATGTTCAAGTATTTCCTCATGTGTTCTTCACTGCTATTAACACTGGAGAAGGTAAATTACAGCACACACTGCAGGCAAGTCATTTGTGCTTATCTAAAGCTACTCAGCTGAAATCAGATTTATTTTAAAACCCCCCTGCTGCCAAAATCTATAACCTGGCAGGATGACAGGCTACCAAAACACTGTCAAATAATGAGCTTCTGGGTCCATGTGACTTCTGTTTACAAGCCCTGATTCACCTGTAACTGGGCAGTGAGAATGTACGTATAGGAGTCAAATAGAAAAAAATGCAACAGCACAAACTGTTCCTTTATATTTGATGAAATGTACGTGTCATTCCCCCTTAGCTGTTCATCTTTTACTCTGACAGAACTTGAACCGCAGACATGAAGACAGACAGAGATAAACAGACAGACACAAAGAGCATCATGAATGTGCCATGTGCAGGCAGTTACATGAAGCCGTCAACAGATGGCAGGCTGTAGCTGGATCATTGGTATGCAGCAGCATGCCCATGCACAGCAGGGACGCACACACTCTCACACACATGCACAAAAACATACACATGCACACGCGGCAGGGGCCCGCCGAATACATTGTGAGTCTTCAGAGGACAGAAGGTTTCCCCTGCTCTTCTGTGATTAATGGGCTGATTGAGGCTGCAGCCAAAATGGAGGGTGGGCTAGTTTGCAGCCCGCTAATGAGGTGATAATGGAGAGGTGGGCGGCCGGGTCTGCCACCCAGCAAAATGGTGGAAACAGCATGGGGAACGTTTTACAGACAGGCTGTCCTGAGGCAGTCATGTGCGATTTCTCAGTGAAATGTAGTGAAATGTTTTGAATTGCAAAGGTGGAAGAGGGGGAGAAGGAGGGGGAATTGCTGCTGATATCAATTTTCCGCAATGAAATAGGTGGTTGTTTGGTTTGCCTCAAGGCAAAACCATGGCATCTTGGCAGTGAGAGCATTATAGTGTAAATTTTATAACCAGAAGAGGCAGTTAGTTATTTTCTCAGTGTAATGGAGAGACGTTTTGACTGCATCAGCGAAGGCTGGCTTTGCAATGTGTAGCATGTAGGCCTACTGGAGCCTGAGAGGAAGCCCAATATCACAGCAACAGCAGCCCTCTGTCCTGGGATTTACATAGTGTTAATAATAAGGGTTTGAGCACCAGCCCAAGAATTAGCTAGGCATGACTTCTTGGATCTTTTATGACTAAGTGGGGGCCCGCTCGCACAGCTGAGTGACCCCACTTCTAATGGGTTCGTCTGAACAAAGCAAAAATGTCCTCGGTAAATTTGACTCCATTACTTATTTAAAGGGAAACCCAAATGTTGCTGTATTTCAAAGGAACTGTCTTATCTCTCTGAACAGACTTCTCCATGTTTGAACTGTTCAGCTGCTTAAAAACTCTCCGCATCACTGTTTCCATGGAGGGGGACAACGCCGAGAAAGACGGCATCCATGTGATGGGAGAGACTCTCCAACCCCTCCTCCCATTCCCCTAGGTTTCTCCTTGCATACTGCAAAATCTGAATTTATGTGTGTAATTTTTTTTGTCTGCTGTTCCTTTGACATTTTTATTTCTGGGGGGGTCTAATAAAGCAGGTACATCATCACAGGGGTATGCCAGGAGGAGATAGAAAAGTTATTCAAAAATCTTGTTTTAAAAAATGAGGGTGTCTGTTGAACTGTGTGAAGTGGTAAATAACCAGCCACATATACAAAAATAAGGTATTTTCCACGAGAGCATTCATGATTTTTTTTTCCTTAAAACGCCTATGCGAGTTTAATACCATGTACTATTAACTGTGCTATGAATTTCATAACATTAAGAACAAAACAAAGATTTATGTCAGCCTTAAAAAGGTGGTTAAAGTGAGCTTAGGCGCCTCCACATCCCCCATGGGACACAATTATATGTGTACGGCGACTTTCCTACACTTCACAGTCTTTTTGTCCCCTATAATATTCCTACAGGGACTTATTGCTGTGATGGTATCTTTTAAAGTGCATGACAAGAGGCTACAGTATTGGGATTAATTTCCTCTAACTTCAACACAAACACAGTCGAGAAAGGCTTCCCTTGTTTATAGTTTGATAATATTTCTGAGCTGCCCCTCTAAAATCCACCATAGGATTACTACAGCTGCACAGGTTCGGCATTACGGTGGAAGTGCCTCTTGGTGACGCTCTGCTGACATCACTCTGCTCTCCCCAGTCAGCCTCCCGCACCACACCGACTCCACACCAGCGGCTCTCTGCCTCTCCACTCCCACTTTGTTTCCATTTCGCTCCGGTCACCGTGGCCAAGGCGCACCACATACCAGCCGTACCTGTGCGCACTGCGTCCGCCCCGCGCGGGGAGGGGTTTGGCTGTTTCTCTGTCATTTCCAGACCCAGAGGAAACAACAGCACGGTCCGGATTGAAGACGAGGGGGAAACACACTCTCACGGAGAAGAGGAAGACAGCCGCAACTTGGCTGATTTCATCCCAGGCGGTCTGAACTGAAGCCGCACCGCGAGAAGTTTTTCCTGGCTGATCGGTGAAGGAATAATTTGGAGCCCGGTTGCCCGCGCAGCGCTGTTGTGGATATTTACGTCCACCGAGTCTCCTGTTGGGAAGAATGGCGAGAGATTACGCAGAACGCTGCCCCGTCTCACCGGTGAAAGGCACTTGGTTGGTGGCGGCCGCGATACTTCTCTCAATCCAAGGTAAGGGAAACAAACCGAGCCGTGTCTGATCACCTGGGAAGGGGAGCATGACTTCTTTTATTCGTGGCTTCTCGCAGTCACGTTCCCATGCGTCCACATTCTGGGTAACCTGGCTGCACTCCTCCAGCCGCGCTGCCGCGTCCCGGCAGGGCGGCGTGTTCACCGCTGCGCCGTGTCCCTGTCCACTCTTGGATGGCTGTGTCGTGGACCTTTGGACGTGCTATGTCAAAGTTTATGTCCCAGCACACGGGCCGGCGTGTGTGTGTGTGTGTTTGCGTGTGTGTGTGTTTGTGTATGTGTGTGTGGAGTTTGGGTTCGCCATGTTACCATGCAAGGTGTGGCTCTACTGGGTTTATATCTTAATGCCTCGCAGCTCCAGACAGCAGGTGTGATTGCTCAGGAACGGCCACCTAATCCTTCCTGAGCCTCTACAAACCCTTGCAACGCGTATGACCTGTAATCTTTGTTTACCTGTTGGAAAGCGTCGAGCGGAAATGGGGCGCAGCCACGGCAGCGCTCGCATGTCTGATTCATAACCCTCCGCTGTGGAACAGGAGAAATTGGTCCGTCATTATCCAGCGCAACAGGGTGCTGATGGGAAAACGCAGTCTCGGCAGGAAATGAGGGCAGCAAATCGCGCACGGCCCCTGATAGGCTATCAGGTGGCCCTTCAAGAGGACTGCTACCTGACCAGGAGACCCCTATGAATACAAATCAGAATAATCCTATAATGAGTTTCAGAAGGATACTATGCAAATGTATTAGTCACCACAGGAATATTACAGTGACACCCCAGTGGATACAATACCTTGAATTATGATGACGCTGCCATAAACTTATTACTGAGCAATGCAGACACAGTAAAGTCCCTATAGGAATGTTATAGCAATACAGTACGCCACATAAAACATAGTAAGGTCTCGATGAACTGAATAACGAGTAGCCTGTCACTGACACAAATGTTGTGGTAATACGTCATGAGATGCAAATACCATAAAAAGCTCAAAGGTCACTTCGAACAACCAGGGGCAGCAGTGCCAATAGGAATATGAGGGGTTTTACTCTGATACCATAGGCCATAACACCACAAAGTACAGCCAGGTTTCAATTACTGACTGGAGAGTGATTATGGTAACATTACTTTAAATTTACTGTAACACAGACACCGTGAATGTCCCCAACGAACTACTGTGGGAATGTTATAGTACCATAGGTGATAAAGACGCTATAAAGTCAGATTGGCTCTCAATGAACTGGCTCGTGAGTGCAGGCACATTGTATGTCTGCAGGAATATTACGGCGATGCCCCGGGAGATAAGAGATACTGTAAACTGTGATAAACTCATGATTGTGTAAGTCCCTATAGGAACCTCCCACTGATTTCTTGTCAGGAACCAGCTTGAAAATTAATAACAACAGGAGCTTGGGCTACAGTGATCGGCATGAAAATCGGTGAGCCAGCTCTGTCAGCATGAATCTGCCAGCCTGTTGTTTTCACCTGGGTGTAACCAGTGTAATCTGTCAGAGCTGTCCCCAAATTGTCACCACGCACGACGAAGATGGGTCATTATGGAGCCTGGAGATACATTGTCTCCCGTGCTGGCGCGCCTTGGAGGCCTGATTCTGAGATCAAAGCGGAAATGGGAAGACAAGTTATTTCGGGGCAGCGAGCCGCAGAGCCCCTGCTTTACATTTGCTGTAGCATCTGTTGCGTAATCCGCAACACCGTACGAATCAAGCCACTTTAAATTCATGAACAGCGATTTTACAAAGTGTACAAGGCAGGTTGAAGATTTAATCTCCGCTGGAATTTGCTTTGTAAGGAAATTCCTGTTCTCCATACATAATTGGAACAATGTAAGCCATGAGTGCAACCCCTCCTCCCCCAGAACAATAGCACAGAAACGAGGACAATAGTGCAACAGACCCCAGCGCTGCAAGCCATGCAACACAGGTTTGGTGTGAGGCTGATAGATGCTCAGTCGGGACTCTGCTACAGCGGGGCCTGTATTGTTTAAAAAGGCGTCAGATCGTCATGACAGAAACCCCACAGGTTATGAATTAATTTGAACGTGAAACGACATAACTCTCTTGTCAGGTGAAAACCTCCGCGCACACGCATTTCGGTTGCCGAGGCACCGCTCTCACCCGGAGTCACTTTCACTGGATGTAACAGCCGAGTCAACCTGACCTGACATGACGACCAACACAGGTTTCCAGTTCAGCACCGGGTCACGCCTGCGGGTCGATAACCTCTCAGCGTGCAAAGTCGTGCCAGCAGTGATGGAGCATTTTTGAATGTGCCTCCTCCGTGGCCCTGAAACTTTCTCTGTTCCATTTAAAAAGAACCCGGTTAACCTTCACTTTAAAGAAAAAGTCAAAATAGAGTCGCGAGGATATCATTCCACAGCAGTGATAATTAAGTCACTTCAGGTGCCCCCAATCCCCCACCCCCTTCAGCCCTCGCTTGTCTCCATAGACTTGATCCTACGCTGAAATGTCAGTGATGATGAGTCCCCTCGACGGATCGGTGGAGACGAAGGGCTGATTAGCTTATCACTTGGAGAGCAGGCGGCCGATGATTATCGCCCTGAGAGCAGGGAGGCCTGATTATCGAGAGCTGTTATTAATGAGTCATCGTCAGCCACACATTGCGTCATCTAGCTGTTTGTTGTTTGCATATTTGTGCAGTCTGTGTTGTGGCTCTGATGTGGAGACACGCTCGGGTTCCCCTCCCCATGCGGGAACAGCTAACAGTGAAAGGGAGGGGAAGGGGGGGGCAGAAGGGTGGCGGAGCGATGATGGAGATGAGGGAGCCTTCGCCTGCAGGGCCTGGCAGCAAGCACCCGCCCTGTGCTGCGGTGCCCTTGAGCAAGACACAGAATCCTAAGATGACCCTGTGCTTCAACTTGCCTGTGGAGATGGAGTGTCCTCTGGTATGGCATCTGTTCATTTTTTTTTTTTTTTTTTTTTTAAAAAACGTTAGAGCCTCATTCTTCTGTATTATTTTGATTAATAATGTCTGCTTCTCTGCAGTGCCTCGCCAAACATTCATACAGTTTGACACATCTGGGAGCTGCCGAGCACCACCAGTCTGACTTGGCCACTGGGCAGCGGCATGTCGAACATGATGGTTTTTTCTTTTTCCGGGATATTTTATTTGATTAATTGTTAGAACGACAGACGAGAGGCCTGCAAATATTCATTGTTTCTTGAGTAAAATGGCACAAAGATTAAAAACACCATAAATAAGAACTGTATATTTTTTTTTTCACTCAGCATATGTCTACCTGCAAGCAATCCATTCAGCTCCCAGGCTTTAAAATCACTTTGAACTGCCTCCTCCCTGTAAACAGTCTCTATGCAGCGGCTTCAGTCCCCTTGTGGCTGATGGCAGATACGCTAAACGTGTCTCCAGAGAGCGGTGGTGGGTGGGGGGTCATGATTATTGCCTTCAGAGCTGATCATAGACTTCTCTGCCGAGTTGAAATGTCAATGACTGTGTTCAGTAGCTGCAATGCTTTGAACCAGCCTCTTTGGAGAGGTGTAACAATATGTTTTAGAGCATAATACCTTTCCTCTGGTCGTGCGCTCACTTATTTACACGGCGGTAGCTCGGCTAATCATTGATGAGGGGAGCCAGGGGTTCCCACATGAAGTAGATTTTATTAAATGAACTTCATCTGTGTAGGCCTCACGCAGTGCTTAAAAAGACAATAAAACAACCACTAAACGCCTGTGACTTACGCAACAGAAATACTGCAGCTGAATTTAAAACAAGGTTGAAAACTTGTAAGAGAGCATTCAAATACTGAACGCTTATGTAATGAACGCATTAAATAAGGATTTAAAGTTTCCTCCAAGACCCAGGTGGACGATAAACATGCTGCTGTCATGTGCGAAGCAGAAATGAGCTGTTTTGGGTCCCGACCTGTTGTTTACGGCACGTTGGCCCCGGGCTAAAATGTCAATGGCTGTGCCTCGTGAGCCGAGGGGTGATTATCATCCCCCCGAGAACAGAAGGCTGATGCTTATTGAGGGTTTATTAATGACTCATTCCAACACATGCCGCATAGTAATGCCTGTTGCTGTTTGTGTTAAGCCAATTTGTTTGTCATTGTCTGGGCGGTAATGTGCCCCTGCAAGTGCCGCGGCGGTGATTCTCACCTAGGGAAGCACCAACGCCGCGGCCCGCCGCCTCGAGAGAACACGTTTGCTTCTTAATTACCGACGACTCATTGATCAGCTGACAGAATTGCACATCGCGTTACGTCACGCCGCATAATGTGATCCGCTTGCCTGTGCTAATGTTTACCATTTGTTTTTTTTTTTCAATTCATGCCCCTGCTATTTCGTTATCGATCAAGGCCTAAAACGTTAATGACTTCCCACAATTCTTTGAGGGGCTGATTGAGGATGGACTACTAACGAGGGGATCGTGTTGCAGCGTGTTGCGTAATGCTGTTTTCATGTTGCTTTGTATTTACGGGAGAAGTTTGATGATGTGCTGTAAAAAAGAAAAAAAAAAAGAAAACATCGTCAAGAGTATCAGTGGCCAGGGGTTGGCTCAGCTCGGCAGGTCACCCTGGGAGATTTGGAACCGGTTGTCATGGATACGGCTTTTGTGGACGAGACAATTTCACGTCCCTTTGTTGTGCAACCGTGTGGCTGTATGTTTCTTTGTGTGAACCCCTTAAAAGAGCTGGCTGTAATTGAGGGGCTGAGGTTGGACTCGGGGGCTGCATCACTTCGGCTTGCTGAGTTCCCTCCACTCTTAAAGGAAGAACTTTTTAATTCATCACTGTGCCTGCCAAGGGGGGGAAGAAAAAAAAACAAAAAAAAAAAAACAAGCATGTGTCTGCACTCGGTCAGCGTTTTTTTTCCTCTGTCCACTTTTGAGGAAACCTGTTACTAAGCGAATTCGTGATCACGTTTCCAGGAATAACCCGGATCATAGCGGATTCCTTGGCATTCCTGCGCGACTCCTCAGCAAACAGGTGTCAGTGGGAAGAGGGATTGCAGAGCGTAGCAACAGGAACAAGGCCATGAATCACAATGGAGCCGCTCCAAGGGAAGCTGGAGGAAGGTTTCGCTTCAGCTTTCAGGGTCCAGTCAGCGCGCGCCGCATCCACAATGCCTTCTGCACACACACACACACACACACACACACAAGCAAAATTATCAATTTGGCCACCCTCCCCCGTTTGACTTTTACCTACATGCAGACTAAAAAAAAAAAAAAAATTATAGCAAGCCTTTCAAAGCCAGCCCAGTCTTTCATTTATTCATTCCTTTATTTGCTCTTTCTTTCTTCCCTCGCTCTTAGTCTCTCACACTCTTGGGCTCATTCTTTTGCTCACAAGCCTACTTTCAGCCGGCCTGGCTGGCTGGCTGGCTGGCTGGCGCTCCATGGTGGCTCCCGAGCGGGAGCCCTTTTGTTGAAGCAGCTTTTGGTGAATTAAAAAGGGTTCCACCCCCCCACCCCCCCCCCCCCCCCCCCTCCTCCTCCTCCTCCTCCCTCCCCTCCGCTGCCCTCAGTTCTTCAGGGCCTCATTGTTTAGAGAGAGAGAGGGAGCTGGAGGGGGGTGAGGGAAAGGGGAAAAATTCAAAGTGTGAAAATGTTTAGATAAGTCCTCGTGCTGGGCTGTGCTCTGTCTGCTGGTCTGTCCTGAGATCAGTCTTACCTCAGACTGCTGGGGCCTCCTCCTCCTCCTCCTCCTCCTCCTCCTCCTCCTCCTGTTCAGCTGCTGCTTCCTCTCTAGGTATAGTGACAAACTGGGAAAGGCTTACACTTCTTCTTCTGTGTGGGAGTGCAGCGGTAGGTCAGGTTGTCGTTTCTCGACATTTGCAGTTGTACTCATGTGAGCAATTAATAACCTCAGCGACATTGTTTTCTGTGCCTGTGGCATCGCGGAGGCTTCGGCCTTGTCACCGCTTCCTGCTGCTGCTCCTAAACAGCCACGGGTTATTGTTGTGAGCAGGGTGGGGAAATGCCAGAGGTCCTGATAAAGTTGTGCTGCGGCTGCTAAATGAAAGTCCTTTATCTTCCATCGAGGTCCTTCTCCGCTCTGAATGGTTGGCACAGCAGTGAAAGGTCTCGGGGAACATGAGGACGGCCCACAGCTGCTCTCAATTTGAGCTTTGGCATATCTTTGTCTTAAAAATGTCCCTTGTTTTCGACTCTGTGTCGTGTTCTTGTAAATGCCCAAACAGCGCCGCGTTAAGGGCGTGGTTTGTCGTGCTGCAAAATGCGTACAAGCGGCGCCATACCAGGACGTACAAAGCAGAGTGGAGGATCTTTACGCACCTGTATCAAGGAAAAACAATTGACTTCCTCCGAGTTAATGGAGGAGCGCTGAAGTAATGCAAATGGGATCGGGAATGAATCGCGCGGCGTGTACAGGGGCAGCATCGATCGAGCTCTGCCTCCACGTCCATAAATAAGCAGCCTGCTCTCTGTAGCCTGGAGACTGTTAGCAACAAGTTGTAGAGGTCAGCAGTTAGCAGAGAGAGAGGGAGGGAGAGAGAGAGAGAGAGAGAGAGAGACCCCCTCTCCTCTGCATTGATGAAATGTTAAAAGAAAACAGGAGCTAAAGTCGTGGATTTGTGTGTGTGGGCTAATAGCCTGCCTCCTCTCTCACCTCTGTCAGCATCTCTGGCTGCTTCAATATCATTGTCTAAACCCACTGAATCGCCGGGGCCTGTGTCTGCGTCTGTGTGTGTGTGTGTGTGTGTGTGTGTGTGTGTCCCTGCAATGACGATGCTCTCTGTTCTCTGCATATGCACTGACAGTTTTGTGTATCATTAGCACAGCACCAGCTAACATGTCTCGCCCTCCCATTTACCAGTGACTATTGTTCACACTGCAGCACATCACACACACACACACACACACACACACACACACACACACACACACACACATTAAAGGAGAAACCAGTGTCATTTCCAGTTTATAGCCCGTTTACTACACTCTACGTCTAGTTGACATCAGACTGCACGATTTATGTAATTACATTTGTTAACATTTTCTCATTTTCATTTATTTTTTAAAAAAAGTGCAAAAACTCAGGCGCCTGAAATGAAACAGAGACGCTCTCGACGAGGAGACGCGAGCGTGACAGGCGAGGTTGTAAAGCGGCCGATGTTCTTGAGGGATTACTTCCAGGCGGAGGCTCGCGTTTTTTTCTTCCCGCGCCGGGTGCCGTCAGGTGATTGACAGGACGCGGAGCGCCACGGCAGAGGATGTCGGCGATTGGGGAAAAATTCAATCTACTTCCTGTGTTTAGGGTTTGGCGTCCGCCCAGAGGCCTGGTCCAGTGAAAGGTCTCTGAACTTTGTGGACTGGTAGTTGTGTAAAAAAAAAAAAAAAAAAAAAAAATCAATTCAGCTGGTGATGTTATTTATTTCATATTATTGTATTGATTCTCCAGCCCCATGTATTGATCTGTATGGTTGGTTTTCATATGATCTACATTTTAGTGCCCTGTGTTAAGTAAGTGCATTGTGCTTTTTTAAGGGATTAAAACTGGAATTTGCGACTTATGTCAATTTGTCACTGAGTTTATCATATACTATGTTGTATATATTATCAGTTTATGCAGGTGTTTTGCGATAAGATAGATAGATAGATAGATAGATAGATAGATACTTTATTCATCCCAAAGGAAATTCCCAGTTTTCAGCAGTATCCACTGATTACAAGATTAAATAAATAAAAAAATAAAGAATAAGAGATGACACTAGAGATCTAAGTGCAACAATGTGCAAAAAAATGTGCAAAATACCGTGTGCACAGGTGTATACAATGTGCACAGATGTAGGTCAATGTGCAGATTTAGAAGAAATATACAGTATAAACAGATGATAAATAGCAGCAAGCAATATAAACACTAAGTTCAGAATAAGTTCAGCTTTAAGCCCTGTTTATACATTCTCAGGCACTATTGAGGTGTATTGTGATATAAACTGTATTGTATTGTGATATTTATTGTATTGCGAGGCCCGTGCCAATAGCCAGCTCTGTGATTGATATGAAAACTCTCATGAGGATGACACATGACAATGAAAGTGAGAGAGAACAAAACCAAACGAAGGTGTTTGTATTCACTGTGATGGATTACCTCGCTCTGCGGAAGCGGTTTCTCACACTTCACAGAATGAATGGCAGCAAATGTGTTCGTCTGAAGGGAGGAAAATGAAACGTGATACGTGATAGGGACGATGTCGACGGCTAGCCTCGGAAAAATTGGCACAAACCTCCGAAACGAAACAACACAGCTATTATCTCACATTCACACAATGTCACGGCGAACGTGCGCGTCACAAAATGTGCGGACGGGCTAACTGGAAGATTCCCCCTGTCCCGTCCCCGCGGGGCAGGAAGTAACCCTCATTAATTGCTTTCGTACCCCCCAGTAATTCAGCTGCTGATTGAGAAATGCATTCTGACAGCTGCAGTGCAACACTTTGTCTTTCTGTCTTTCCTCTCTCTCTCTCTCTCTCTCTCTCTCTCTCTCTCTCTCTCTCTCTCTCTCTCTCTGGCCTGACACCGCACCGCCCTCCCTCCTGTCCTCTCTTAAAATCCCGTCTTTCCCTTCGCCACTGCAGGGCTCAAGGATCGCTTCTCTTTTCAGACGACTTCGTGAGTGGACGCTCTCTGATCAATTCAAAAATTGAGCTTGTTTGTTTTGTTTTTTTGACATGAAAGGGTGAAGTTTCCTGACACGAGACCGTTCAGTATTCGAGGCAGATTCAGACGCAGTCAGTCTTCAGCCAACTGTTGCTGATGGACGTTTTCATATGCATGCACTGCAAAAACGCAAAATCTTACCAAGATTATTTGTCTTATTTCAAGTCAAAAATGTCTTATTTCTAGTCAAAATATCTCATTACACTTAAAATAAGACATGATCACCTCAGAAGTAACTTGTTTTTAGACAATTGTCTCTTGTTTCAAGTGAAAATTTACTTGAAACAAGTGAAAATTTGCTTGTTTCATTGGCAAAATTTGCC
Source organism: Myripristis murdjan (assembly GCF_902150065.1). Classification (NCBI taxonomy): domain Eukaryota; kingdom Metazoa; phylum Chordata; class Actinopteri; order Holocentriformes; family Holocentridae; genus Myripristis; species Myripristis murdjan. Next base: position 7,992,715 of record NC_043990.1, read on the forward strand.
AGTGGAAAAAGTGAAAATTCACTTGAAATAAGTGAAAATTAGCTAGAAACAAGAAACAAATTTTGCCAATGAACAAGCAAATTTTCACTTGTTTAAAGCAAATTTTCACTTGAAACAAGAGACAGTTATCTAAAAACAAGTTACTTCTGAGGTGATCATGTCTTATTTTAAGTGTAATGAGATATTTTGACTAGAAATAAGACATTTTTGACTTGAAATAAGACAAATAATCTTGGTTAGATTTTGAGTTTTTGCAGTGTGATAGATTTACAGAGTTCTCTCCAAGACAGGATTTTCTATTTTATTTTATTTTATTTTTTTTTAATAGTATATCATTGTCAAATTACTTGTGATATTGCTTGGCTGTCCTATAGGCCCCGTGGGCATTTTTCTTGCAGCGCATTTCATTATTTCTCCTCCCTGCCCGTGTGCCACAAGGATCTCTTATTGTTTTAAAAAAGGAGGATCCGGCCCGAGTCGCTCTCACTTCGACCAGACGAGAGAGCGCAAAGCTGATTTACTGGTTGTCCTTGTAAAAGTCTGTTTGTCGTTGGGATTCAGCGTGAACGTGGCTGAATGTGGCGCAGTAAATGGCGCTCGGTGATTAAAGTGGATCAGATTTGTGGGATTTGTTTGGTTGTGAGCGCCATTAGCGTGTAATCATGAATAATGTCAGCACAGCACAATAATGAAAAGGCCAATGTTTTAGCATTGAGATCAGAGTCTAGTTGTGCCACAGTGTCTCTGTTTCTCTTTCTCACCTACCTTGTGTGTGTGTGTGTGTGTGTGTGTGTGAGAGAGAGAGACAGACAGACAGAGAGAGAGAGAGAGAGACATGCTCCCTCTGTTAGGTGCAGTGACAAAGCCAGGGTGGACTGTGTGCTGATTGAGGATGTGAGTAGCTGTGACAGACTGGAAAAAGATCTGCTGACCAACTCAGCTCCCCTGAATCAGACAGGACACACACACACACACACACACACACACACTGACACACTAAAGCATCACTTACTGGAATATCTTTGACATCATTTCCCTTTAATCTCTTCTCCTCTCCTCTCTTCTCTCCTCCTCTGTTAACCTTAAGGTACCAGACAATGATGTCTTTTTTTATTTTACTATAAAGCCTTTCCTCCCTCTTATGCCTCGCCTCATCTCCACCTCGGGACACGCGTCCCAGCCAAGTGGCGTGGGGATTTAACGCCTGCTAACGGCTAATGGCGACGAAGCCCAAGAAATCATTACCGCCGACGCACGATGTTCCTTTCACCAGCTGTTTTTATTTATTTATTTATTTTCAATTTTATTCAGGCACAGAAATCCCACTTCCTACTGCAGCTCCAACCATGAGAGGAATCATTTAAAAAAAAAAAAAAAAAAAAAAGATGCTTTGCTTTCTTTTGAGACATTCAAAGTTTCAGGGGAAAGTCTGGCATCCAGCTGGCTTCTATTTACCGGTTTCTCATCGCGTGTCATCACCTCTCCATCTCCCCCCGTCCTTCCCGTCTCGCTTCACCGTCAACGGTCCAGCAGAGGCGAACGTGCTGCAAAAATCCATACGAGTGCGGTTCCATTTTATGCCGCTCAAGAGGGAACCGTCTGCAGCAGCGTGGCAGGGGTGGATGCAGGATAATTGCGTGAAGTGGGCTTCTACAATAGCTGCCACTTACTGGTGGGTGGTCCACTTGTAGAAATGATACACCGCCAGAAAACTGTGTTTAGGTTTAGATTTCCCCATGCTGTTTCGAGCAGATGAAGCAGAAAGCAAAACAGAAACACTGAAAACATATGCGAGTCGGGTTGCTTTATGGGTAGCACTCCCGTTCGTTTATGTGAGCGGTGATATGAAACTGAGAGGAGGTGAAAGTGAAACAAGCTCATCTGCTAATCTCTGACCAAAGGAAAGGCGCCCCAGCTAAAATAAGATTATCTAAAAAAGAGTGCAGCTACCCTCTATCCTGTTGACACGGTTTGGTTCGGCAAACAGAAAAAATATCATCTGCAAGGTTGTTGTTTGACTCATCGCCAAGGCTGATAACACTGTAACCTTAACCGTTTTTTTTTTATTTTTTATTTTTATTTTTTTTTCATTTTCAGTGTATGTGAGTGTTTTTTAAACTAACAAAAGGTCAAAGTCAACAGAAACAAGGTCTCCCACTGAGCTTTTTATTGTACGTAGCATATGTATGTGCTTATGTACAGTTCAATCACCAGGTGTTCTCACAGATTATTTATTTATTTATTTTTGTCTATTTCTTTTGTTTATTCACATTATTTATTCTTACTATGGGTAAAAATGCACAAATGATCATATGCTAACACGTTGTTTATGTGTATATGGGTATATGGTTTAAAAAAAAAAAAAAAAAAATTGTAAATTGGATAAATCGTATGGAAGTCAGGTGATACAGGAGTTACCGAGTAGTGGAGAAGGGGTAGGATTTAAATAAGCATACGCTTCTTTCTACTCCTTTTTGGACATGTTTTGTTGTTTCAGCTATTCTGTATTGTTTTTTTTTTTTTTTTTGCATTGTGTTTTGTTTTGTTTTTTTCACATGTTCAAAGTAAAGCCTTCATTCATTAGCAAACTGATGAAAATGCAGCCCCCCTTCTTAAACCACAGTCTCACCCCCCACCCCTCCATCCCCTCATAGCAGAGAGAGTAAAGGGGTACACTACAAAAACTCAAAATCTTACCAAGATTATTTGTCTTATTTCAAGTCAAAAGTGTCTTAGTGCTAGTCAAAATATCTCATTACACTTAAAATAAGTCATGATCACCTCAGAAGTAACTTGTTTTTAGACAATTGTCTCTTGTTTCAAGTGAAAATTTGCTTGTTTCATTGGCAAAATTTGTTTCTTGTTTCTAGCTAATTTGCACTTATTTCAAGTGAATTTTCACTTTTTCCACTGGCAAATTTTGCCAATTGAAATCAAAATTGTCTAAAAACAATTTACTTCTGAGGTGATCATGTCTTATTTTAAGTGTAATGAGATATTTTGACTAGAAATAAGACATTTTTGACTTGAAATAAGACAAATAGTCTTGGTAAGATTTGCGTTTTTGCAGTGCAGTGGGTTAGTTTAGTTGAATATATTAGTCTAATCTTCCTGGCTCATTAATCCTTCATCTTAATCTGAGGTCTGTGGCCTGAGGCTCTGAAAGCAGCCTCACTCTGCTGTGTATTGATAAATCCATGGCACGCTCTGAAGCAGCAGACGGATCTGTAATTGCGCCCTCTTCTCTCAGCCCCGCTCCTCTGTCAGTTTCATATCGGAGCTATAACATTCTCTAAACTCTATGCTATAAATATTCAATTCTATACCATAATGTAGTGCGTTCACTCTATAGAGTAGAGTGTCAGCATTATGATTAAAGGGACAAGTAGCGAGGTGTAGCTGCAGAGGAGCGAAAGGATCATAAAGGCACACGGCTGCCTGTAATTTTCCTTTAATAATTCTGTCATTATTCAGTCTGCGCCGCTAAAAATTCACCTGAGACTGAGCCGCCTCCATAATGAAATATTCTGGGGCGTGGGCATGATTACAGATTTAGCTTTTTACTACGGATGTTTGGTGTAATCCAACACGAGAGCAGTAAGAACAGTTATGCTTTTTCCTTCAACAAGGCCCTCTGGGGGTGGGGGGTGGGGGGGTGCTCCCATTGGGCTGGCCCACCTATAACAACAAATCACCTGCTGCTTATGTAATGATGTATGTCATTAAAGGTCAAAATGTAAGGAAATATAAGGAAGGAAATATAAAGAATGACAGGGTTCTAGCCATAATGCAAATTTCACTCTGCGTTTCCGTGTTGCTGTTTTTGCTTTTGGGGAAAAAAAAAAGTGAAAAAAACATTAAATTCATTTCCCCAGTGCTTCACAAGGAGGTAGGATTGTAAAATGGGAAATGACACTTAGCGAGTGGGCCTCTAACGAACCCATCCCCCGTCCCAGAGTCAATTTGCAGGCGCTGGGCTTTGAGAAATGTGAGGATGATTTCTTAATCCCCGGGGATGTATGTGAGGACGGACAAGGAATGCTTCAACTGTTCTCATTTCCCACCACACGGACGTGCTGATGGGTGGCTGACCGGCTGACTGGCTGCCTGGTTCGCTGGCTGGACACAGAGAAAAGGGGCGCTAATGAGATGTGTGCTGCTCTTTCATGTGTGTCTTCCTTCTCTTCCCATCATGCCTCAACCTTGAGCGTCAAGCTGTCTGACTGTTCACGTGCAAAGCGGAGGGATCCGAATCTTAAAAACGGATTGAACTTTGGTGAACATCGGGCTTTTTTTTTTTTTTTTTTATTGATGACGATTGAGTTTGGGGCTTAATGAGCTGCATGCAGCAAGGATGAAGCAGGGAAGGATGGAGAGAAGAAAGAAGCGTAGCTAAAAGTTAGAGATGGTTGATTGGTGCGTCAAATGGTCAAATTAATCACGCAAAAATGCTGTCAGTGAAATTGATCACATCGTTACGATTATCTAAGATGATATGTGAGCTTTTCTGAGGCCAGGGATGTGACACTCCTGAAATATTTCATATGATATAAAAGACTCATTAATGCTGATGAATTGATTAAAAGAAGTCACTGGGCTGAAACTCTTAACAAGTAATTAGTCGACTATTTGTCTTGAGGGAACAGGCTCGTCGGTGTCGGGTTGATGCGGAGGCTCGGTGGGAGATGTACTTCATGCAAATCATCCCCATGCTCATTTTTGTTAAAACGGATGCTTTTAGCCGTCGATATGACTACAGTCAGCCGTCCAAATGTGCTCCGGTGTGTCGGCGCAACTTCCACAAACCACAGCGGGGACCGGAGTATTCCCTGCGTTTGATTTACACATTCACATCACAACTTAATTTGGCCTTTTGGGGTTGTTGTTTTTTTTTTTTTTTTTGACAACATTCCAGTTCAAATTGACATATTTTTAAGTCTCTAATTATCTTTGAGTGTTTGGCGTTCCTGGCGTGCTCCTCTCGGGCTCACGATTGTGCACCGTGGCTCAAGGCCTGGATTCTGCCACGCCGTGTAAGCACAGGGATCGTCTGTGTGCCGTTACAAGTCAGGAGAATTAAGACGACGATGAACATTGTGCGTTTGCCTGTTACACTTGAAGATGCAGTCGCATTACTGATATGTTTTGCTCATTTGAAACAAACAAAAAAGTGTGATTGGTGATATAAATGAATACTACAGTGGTCCCTTGTTAATCGTGGGAGTTACGTTCTAAAAATAACCCGCAATAGGCGAAATCCGCAAAGTAGTCAGCTTTATTTTTTACAATTATTCTAGATGTTTTAAGGCTGTAAAACCCCTCACTACACACTTTATACACTTTTCTCAGACAGGCATTAACATTTTCTCACTTTCCTCTCTTGTTTAAACTCTCAAAGTTCAAACCTTTGTAGAAAAATAAGTCCAGTAAAAAAAAAGCAGGCAAAATTGCACCAAAAAAAATCCGCGAAACTGCGAGGCTGCGAAAGGTGAACCGCGTTATAGCGAGGGACCACTGTAGTATAATTTATGTATGATAAGTGACATTAAAACCTTTGCCTAGCAAATATTGACATTTCAAAGAATGACATTCTTTTTACAGTGCAGAGGTTGAATTTTTAGCGTTTTTGTCCAAAAATGGGGCTGCTTAATGTATCAATAGAAACTTGATATTGTCATTAGACTACATATTGTCTGGCTCCATTACAGTAAAGTGATACATTAAAAAAAATCATTATATCAACATCTTGTGTGTGTAAATATCTTATGAAAGAACCAATAGTCACCAATAGTCATCCCTACAACATGCTCACAATATTGATATCAATGTATTTGGTCAAAGATATCATCATATTAGATTCCATCCACATCCCCTGATTTCAATAAAAAGTGAAATTGAGTGGTTTGGAAGTAAACTTGGTGCCTGATCCGCTGTACGGTCTAAGCAGATTGCATGGAAGGCGTCTCAGCGCAGAGCTTGTCTTGGCACCCCTTCAGCTCACGAGCTTTGGGATGATCATGATCGTGATGTAATTGCCTGTTAAAGCCGAAGACTCAACAGGCGCAAACGGGTGAAACGCCAATGAACACGCGGCGTCTCCGGGCCGGGGTGCGGCCGACGCCACGGCGTGGACGGCGTTTCCTAACCCTGACCCTGACCCGAGGCCGCGCACGGCTCTGGGTTCACTCCGCGTCTGACTCGACAAGTCTGGCTGAGCCGTCATCCTGTTGCTGCTATTCCTGGCTCTCTCTTTTCTTTTTTCTTTTCTTTTTTTCCCCCTGTTTTATTGCAGTGCCGGGGTTAGTGCACTGTGACAAGTCTCATACTCCCTGTTGAGTGTCAGTGTGTTGGGCCCTTTTTTCCTGGAATGACAACGAGGGAGGGTGGAAGGGAAGGTTCAAACATGCCATAAAGAAAAAAAAAAGGAGATCAAGACCCCCCCATCCTCCACCCTCCTTCTCTTCTGTCCTGATTCTCTCTCTCCTCTCTGCCATCTCTCGTGTTTTATTCCCGGAGTCTGTCCATCGGTGCGTTTAGAGCCGCTGATGGAAGGCACTGGTCGCAGGCAGACATGCTCATACATGTGGATTTTCCTTCAAAGACACCCATGCGCTCCTGCACACACACACACACACACACACACACAAACACACACACACATTGGTGATCCCTGTGTTGCCCCTTCATCCACCGATTCTCCCCTTCACACACACACACACACACACACACAAACTGATCACTACACGTGCACTCACCCTGCCACTGCTTCTCAACACACACAGACATCAACCCTAACCTTTTACTCTCTCCATCGCTTGCTCTCTCACATACACACACACACACACACACACACACACACACACACACTCTCTCACACACACACACACACACACACAGAGTCACTCTCACTCTGGTGGAACCACTCTGGCAGGCCCCCTGACAGCTATCCAGTCTCTGTCTCTCCTTGCAGAAAACAGATAAAAGCTGTTTTTTAAAGTCTTTTCCCATGTCATCCCTCTCAACTCCCGTCTTTTTTCTCTCGGCTGCCACTGAGGTGTGGGCGGTGGTGCGTATGTGTGTGTGTGTGTTGCTGTATATGTTTGAGTATATGTGGGGGAAAGTGCTGTATATTTTTGTATCTTTTTTACATGTGAATGTGTGAGTGTGAGATGGAGAGAGAGAGAAAGAGAGGAATGTAGTGACTAAACCGTCTGTTTAGTATGAATAAACTGCAGCTAGAAGTCAAGGTGGCTGGACGCTGTGTAAGGTAGAGCAGCAGGGGTTTTGGCCCGCCATGCATCCACACACACACCGGCTCTGTCTCAATTCAGAGGCTGTACGCTACCGAGGTCGTATTTGTAGGCTGATTACGTCACGGCGGAGCGGCAAGTGCTGTCCCAGTTCAGTTTTACCAAATGCAGCCGACAGATCCAGCCTATTTCTGACTCATTTGCAGGAAACACCTCCACGATGCTTCATGGCCGACATCACAGCCTACTTCCCAGGGTACCTTTTGGTCCAGTTGAATTTCTGGATCAGCCACCATCGCTGGAATTATGAAGCATGTTTTAGACCGTCTTAATGTTTATATCATGACGTTTTCATAAGTTTCATTACCACCATAGATTCGGTTTAGCTGTTAACTGTATCCGAACAACGCCTGTAAATGCAAGTTTAGTTAGATGAGTTAGATAGGCATTTTGCATGATGTTTCCATAGCAACCATCAGCGCATCAGTTACAATGTAGCCATGTGTACAATTACTGTAATTGGGATAGTCTGTTGCACTTTGTGAGGTGTAACAATTATCTTAATTTCCTGCATCTTCACGAAGACAAAATAAAATAAAATACATAAAACTACAGAATCCATGTTGTCCATCTTGAGAGCGTTGGAGCTGCTTATCGTTTGGTTTCATGCACAGGTGTTCGCCGACACACCTCCCAAACCTACTTCGGCATTTTACGCTGCATCACTCGAACGCGCTTCGGGAAGCCTCGATCATAATGACGTAGGAATCCTCCGCAGGCTACACCGTCCCAATTCACTAAACTTTTAGTTCCGGTAAACTTGATATCGGCACCGACATCGGACGCCTCCTACGTGGGCACCGTGGGCTGTGACCTAGTAGTCATCTAGCCCTTCGATTGAGACACACACACACACAGTGGATTACAAATGACGGGATGAAGGAATGACATGGATTCTTCATCGTCATGGTGTGGAGATGGATGTTGGTGGGCTGGTTAGTCGCTGGTTGACTAGTTGGTTGGCTGGTTGGCAGCTCAAGCAGCCTTCCGGATGGCCACGCGGCTCGTCGGCGAGTTGGTTGGCGTGGTAACTGGGTGGTTGGTCAGCTGGACCGGCGCTCCCACGTCTTGTCTGCTCAGCGTAACGGAAAAAACAGAGAAGGGCATCACTCTCTATTCTGTCACAGATGGATTAATTATGAGCTTTAATCAATCTGTTATGAGCGGCCTAATACACACACACACACACACACACACACACACACACACACACACACGGACGTGGCCACACATTGATAATTAAACGAGATGAGATCATACATGTCAGTTTTCTCATTTTTTTGCCGCCACACATCACAAAGGCCCATTCCACCTCCGGCAGAGCGCCACAACGCGTGCAGCCCGTCATTAAATGCAAATTGGCCCGGCGTCGCCAAATTACAAGACTTAATTGATCAAATTGATTTAAACGGTTTGGACCGCCCCGGCATGTGTCACGCGACACAGGCGGCGGGTGAAAAGCGCCTGTTATGGAGCAGCTAATCATGCGGACGCGTCAGCGCGACGCCGAGCCGGGCGGTGGGAATGAATCGAGGTAACAGTCGGAGTGGCTCTCGCATTCAGAGGAATCAATTAGCCCGGTGCCGTATTCGGAGCGAGGCAGGACAAAGAGGGAGAATTAGGGAGAAATTTAACAAGAATAGGACAGACAGCAGCTGGTAACTAATCCAATAAACCATTGTCTGGTATTAAAAAAAAAAAAAAAAAAAAAATGCTCCCACGATCAAAGAGATTAAACCCAGAGCCTGAAGTCACTTTTTAATAATAAGAGGAGCAATTAACCATGTATGTCACAGAAACACACACACATACACACACACACACACACACACACACACGTGCACTGACATGTTTGGGAAGTGCATGCGTGTTCAAACACCACACGTCTGTCAGCAGGAACAGAGCAGAAAGAATAGCACTGGCTGATGTGCTTTTTCAGTCACACACCGTCTTTAATGTATAGTGCACACACACACACACACACACACACACACACACACACACACCGAGCATGCGTCTCCTGGAGCTGACAAGCCTGGCTGTGATGTCATTTCAGAATGAAGAAGAAAAGTAGTTTTATTTGTCCTCGTTTAGTTTAAAAAAAAGAGAGAGAGAGAAATCAACCATAAGACAGTGTGTGTGTGTGTGTGTGTGTGTGTGTGTGTGTGTGTGTGTGTGATGCTCATGCCTATAGTTTCCCGTGGTGATGAGAATGCAGTTCATCTCTGGCTCTCTCAGCAGGAGGTCATCTCTGCTCTGCCTGAGATTTGAAATATTTCCAGTCAGGCTTCGCGTCGAGGTTTACCCCCCCCCCCCCCCCCCCCCCCCCCCCCCAGCTACTTCATCATATGTGTGTGTGTGTGTGTGTGTGTGTATGTGTGTGTGTGTTGGCGTATCTGTCTGTCCTTGATTTGACTGTGTGTGTGTGTGTGTGTGTTTGTGTGTGTGTGTGTGTGTGTTGGTTTATTTGCCTATGTGTTCTGTCTGTTTGTCCGTCCTTCATTTGACCATAAGTGTGTGTGTGTCTGGTTTGTCTGCCTGCTTATATTCCAGTGTGTCTGTGTAACAAACAGACGCAGCAGGCCTGCTGTGTGTGTGTGTGTGTGTGTGTGTGTGTGTGTGTGTGTGTGTGTGTGTGTGTGTGTGTGTGTGTGTGTGTGTGTCGTCTGCAGTAGTCTGGTCTCAGTGCAGGTTACCCCACTTGCAGCATTCACACATTCCATTACCATATATGGGCAGCAGAGCAAAACGCAAAATTATTGTTCAACTGCCGCCTTGTTTTAATGTAATCTCTCCTCCTCCTCCTCCTCCTCCTCTCCTCTCTCTTCCTCTTCTTTCCTCTCCTCTTCTCTTCTATGCTCTCCTTCTCTTCCTCTTCTTTCCTCTGCTCTCCTCTCCTCTTCTCCTCCTCTTCTTTCCTCTGCTCTCCTCTCCTCTTCTTTCCTCTGCTCTCCTCTCCTCTTCTCTCCTCCTCCTCTTCCTCCTCCTCTCCTCTTCTATGCTCTCCTCTCCTCCTCTCCTCTTCTCTGCTCTCCTCTCCTCCTCTTCTTTCCTCTGCTCTCCTCCTCCTCTTCCTCCTCCTCTCCTCTTCTATACTCTCCTCTCCTCCTCTCCTCTTCTCTCCTCTCCTCCTCTTCTTTCCTCTGCTCTCCTCTCCTCCTCTTCCTCTTCTTTCCTCTGCTCTCCTCTCCTCCTCTTCTCTCCTCTCCTCCTCCTCTTCCTTTTCTCTCCTCTACTCTCCTCTCCTCTTCTCTCGTCTCCTCTCCTCCTCCAATCCTCTTCTCATTTCCTTTCCCCTCTCCATCACCTCCTTCCTGCTATTTGCCATTCATTTCTCCGCCCCTCCTTTTCTCACCATCTCTCCCTCTTTATTTGCCGTTCGTCTCCTCTCCTCGTCGTATCTCGTCACCTCTCCTCCTCGCTGCCTCCTCCCCCCCCCCCTTTATTTACCATTCATCTCCTCTCTTCACCTCTTCCCGGTTTTCCTCTCCTCTGCTGTTTGCCATTCCTGTCCTCCCTCCCCTCCTCGCCGCTGCCCACCACACACCGCTCCTCTGTTTGCCGTTCATTTCCTCTCTTTCCCTCCTCTCCTTGTCATTCATCTGCTCTCTTCACCTCCTCTCTACTCTTTATTTGCCATTCATATCCTTTCTTCTCTCCTCCTCTCCAGTGTTCCCCACTTCTGTTCATCCCTCACCTCTGTTTTTTTTCCACTCTTCTCCTTTATCGCCAGATCTGTTTCATTTTCAGACCCCATTTCTTCGTCTTCGACTCAATCAATTCATCCAATTGGCTTTCCTCGCCGCTTTCACTTGACTTTCCCTCTGTTTCCCCCCCCCGCCTCCTCCCTTCTTCGCTCTATCTGGACATCTTTTGATATCCTTGCCTTGCTCTCTCTCTCTCCTCTAGCTCACTTCCTCGACCCCTCTCTCTGTTTATCTCCCTCTCTCTCTCTCGCTCTCTGTGCCTCTCACCCCGTCGCTGTGTCTCATAGTTGTGATCAGATAATGGAGTCTGCAAGGTAAACCCAGACAGACGGAGGTGCTCACCGCTCTGCTACGGCGATGCAGCCGGCCGGCGTCGACGATGGGATTCATAAACGCATCATCTGAGACTGTTTCACGAGGATTTACTCACCAGGGCTTCTAATTGTTGCACAGTAGAGAATCAGACTGAAGACATGAAGCCTCGAACCGGCTTTTGGTCCACACGGGGCTTTCAGGTGATGTCATCCGCCATCACAGCCTTTTTGGAGGTCCTCAGTTCCCGGGCAACAGTGGCTGAGAACAGCTGATTGCACTTATAAACTTATGACTCAGCCCGTCTCCCCGACAGCATAAATAACAGCCAGATTTACAGATTTGCAACCAGATACTGTAAATAGATAGATAGATAGAAACTTTATTAATCCCTGCAGGGAAATTGCAGTGCCGTAGCAGCAGATAAAACAGCAACACAATAAAGACGGTAAAACCACATTAAAAACAGACTAAAAAGTGCAGTAACATAAATAAATAAATAAATAAGTAAAATAAGATAGATGGATAAATAGGTATACTTTATTGATCCCAAACTGGGAAATTCACACGTTACAGCAGCATCATCCAAAAAAAAAAAACATAAAATAAAATAAAAAATTAAAATTAAAAGTATATATAATAGAGACTAAATATACGAAATATATACACTAAAGACAATAAGTAAATAAATAAATAAAATAAATAAAATACAATGAAGACCACAGAGGCTGAGGCACTATAGGCCGTCAGTAAGGCAGTGACTAAATAAAACTAAATAAAATTATGTAAATCTGTTTCCAGTAACCATGACGGAGCCGCGATTGTGCAATTGCGCGATTTTACACTTTTTTTTTTTCCCACCAAAAGCAACAGCAACTATATATAAAAAACAGATATTTAAAGGGACGTGCTCGTTTTTATTTATTTATTTATTTTTTTGTAGCTTTTTCTCGGAATCCCAGTAAGACGAAAGGCTTATGTCATCATTTTTTTTAAAATCATGATGTCAGGAACAGATTCCACCACTTCACTTCCCGCTGACAGACTCTATATACGGAGAGTGAGACCATCACGTTGCTAAGCGGGCGACATCGGGGTGGGGGGGAAATGCCGGCATGCTAAGCGCGTTACGGCTCGTCATTATTTTTGTCATTGCGGCTTCAGAAATAAACAAAATCCACTTAAAAGAAATGCAGCAACAGTTGATGCAGGGCGGCAAATATTTAAATATTTCACACCTCCGTTAGAGGATCTGTCTTTGTGTGACAAAACTGGGTCACACTGGCAGGCATGAACACAGCCAATATGTTTTTTTTTTTTTTGATCAGGTGTGACAGTTAATTTGTTACACCTGCACCCGGTCAGCTAACCACCGTTAATCTGTAGACCCGGTTAGATTATTCACCACTCACACCACACCCAGATTTTTAACATAAAACATCTCTCTTTTTATAGGCCATGCATATATTTGGTGTTTATTTGTGCATAAGTAACAGTCCAGTTAATAAATGTGCTCCCCTCATAGTGTTTTTAAGCTTTTCAGATTGTAAATAAAGCTCATATTTTGAATTTATGCTCAATAATCCACGTGGCGGTTTGTCTCTCTGGTACGTCTTTTTTTTTTTTTTTAGGCGGTTTAAGCTGGAGCACATTTAGTTGAATGTTTTGCAAGTCAAATGCAGATTCATCTCTCCAGCACAGACACAATACGTGCTCACCTGGCTCACACACACGCACACGCACACACACACACACACACACACACACACACACGTGGTGGAGGCGCTGTTGGAATTGGCTGCCATTGATCGGCTGCATTGTTGATATTCAGCGCCACGCCGGCAGCTTCACGACGGTCGCCTCAGACTTGTTGGCGAGGCGACGGCGACCCGGCCCTCTAAAGTCCGGAAAAAAAAAAAAACCAGGAGAAAGACATGGAAGGAGAGCGTTTTTCCTGCTTTCCGGCGAGAAACACTCGGTGTTAATGATTACCGGTGAAAGCGAAATTGGCTCTGTGCCCTCTCTTGTCTTTCTTTGGCTCCCGTCTCCTCCCCTCCCAGCCCCCTCTCTCCATGTCTCCCTCTCTCATCTTGTATCTCTGTCCTCCTCGTTCACTTTCAATAACTCATGCAGTCGTCCTCTTTCTAGGCTCGTTTTTTTTCTTTTTTCTTTTTTTTTTTTTTAATTTGCTCTCTTGTTTCTTGCTCTTGTGTCTCTTTAGCCTCCTCGCCCTCCTCTCTTGCTTTCACTTTCACCTCCTCTCTCGGTCCTGTTTTATCTCCCCCGCTCCCTTGATCTTTTTTTTTTTGTGTTGTTGCGCTCCTGCTTTCGTTTCCCCTTTCTTTTCCTTTCTTGCTCTTTCACTTTCTGTCTCTTTTTTTCCGTTGAATCCTCTCCCTCGCTCTCTCCTGGCTTTTTCTTTCTTTTTTTTTAGCCCTCTCTACGTTTCTCTCGCTTTGTTGCTGCCTTTCCTCTCGCTCTCACACTTTAAAAGGCTCCCCGGATTAATCCTATGCTACGCTGTGGGTTTCACTCTCTCCCCCTCTCTCTTCCTATCTCTCTCGCCCCTTCCTAACAATCCCGCCTGTTTTTCTTTTTTTTTTTTTTTCATCCCGCTCTCTTTTCACCGTTTTCTCCATGAACTCCCTCGATCTCGGGCTGACCTTAACTCTCTGCTCGACGGCGGGTTGGGTCATGTTTATTTTAGTGGTTGTCTGTAGTCGTGACCTCTCACCTCTTCATTCACACCTCTGTCTCGCTTCATTCCACCTTTTCCACCTCTCCTTTCCACTTAAACCTCTCTTTATCCCCCTCACGAGCTTAATGCAGCCATGTGCTTCCTGCTCTCTTGCTTTTTCTGCCGCTCTCTCTCTCTCTCCCCCTCTTTCCTTCTCTTGCTCTCTTGCTCTCTTTTCCTGGAGTCTTGGTCTCTCTGTGGCAGCAGACTGTAATATCAGGGTATGTGTAGGTCCCTTTTACAAGCAAAAAAAAAACCCCATAAATTATCAGATTTCACAGCGTTTGAACCTTCTAAAATGTCTTAAAGTCGATCATTAGAGGTGTTGCAGGAGTTGCACACATTTCAAGAGGCGACCGTTTGAAAAAGCAGGTAGCCACGTGTGCACGATAACATGTGGCAGCACAAACCAGCTTATGATTTGAAGAAATGTCAAATTATGCACATGAGTAGGCAACGGGCGCTGCATGACAACTCACCATATTTGGGGGGAAAAAAGGCGATGAAATTTCCCCGTCAGTTATTTTCTGTTCTCAGTTTCACTTTGTGTGTGTGATGGAAGTGTCGGGGTTTCCCGTGCTGGAGCCTGTGAATCATGTCAGCAACGTATGGAGGGAAGTGTCACACTGTTTATTCTTGGTGTGAAACACGACATGAAGTCACCTTATATTTTAGCTGGTGGTAATGTGTACCGTTAGCTTGTTGGAGTGAAGCCGCTGGCTCTTGGCCCCTTAAAACGAAGCGATGCCCGTCTGCAGCCGCCCGGGCCTGCAGGCAGAGGCGGTTCTAGGGGGTGGCAGGGGTTTAGCAGCTGCCACCCTAGAAAAATGCCTTGCCACCCTAATTGTATGCAATGAAATATTATAAATATTGTTTTGAAAAACGTTGATGATAAATGTTGCGGATATTTCTCCATGGTTGATGTTTCGCGTAACAGTTCAGAATTCACCCCTCTAAATAAAGAAAAAATGGTCGCGCCCACCATGCGAGGGAACCTCTGTCCCCCCCCCCAGCCAGAACGTCATGCCGCTCTTTCGCCACCCCAGCTAAAACTTGCTAGAACTGCCACTGCCTGCAGGTGTGTAAATATTCAGTGAAAAATGTATAAAAAAGAGCAAAAAATAGACACAATAATAATTTTGTAAAGCAGATATACACCGTATTTCACCAATTAATCGCCCACAAATAGCCGCCTGGTTCTTTTAAACGCCTGGGGTCTGCACCCATTTTGCGTATTAAACACCCACCCGAATAACCGCCGGGGCGATGATTTGCATTATATTGAGGTAAACCCAAAATAAAGCTATTCACCTTATTTTTGCAGAAGTAAACAGTTAGCTGCACAATAACAGTGCGGCACTTTCGATTTATGTCAAAATAAGAGCGCTAGCTAACGTTAGAAAAAAAGGGTGTACCGTAATCTTAAATCGACAGACTGTAAATATGTTGGACAGTAACTGTGATCACAATAATGGCCTGGTGCAAAAATAAATAAAGGCCTGCAGCGAATAGCCGCCTGGTTCTTTTAAACGCCCGGGGTCCAAGTCGATTTTGCGTATTAAACGCCCGGGCGATTAATTGGGGAAATACGGTATGCTTTTTCCTGTGCCATAGATAATGTTGGAACCATTCAGAAAGATCTTGTAGCCCCTTGCTTTGTCACATGATGTCAGATTTTATTTGGGCACGATGATGAAATACAAAACAGCCTTAAATTTGCCGCTCTCAGAGTTGCACGTGGGACCTGTGTCGGCTGCAGAGGTTGATGCTTTTATTTTGGTTGTTATCGCTGATGTGGTTGTGGAGTTGGGCGGGGCGGGCGGGGTGTGTGTGAGTGGGAGGGTGTGTGGAAGTGGTGAGTATTTAAAGTGATTTTGAGTCGTTTTTTTTTCTCTCTTGATGTGAGAGTTTTCATTAAAGAGCATCAGAAGCCTCTCGCTCGCTAACTCTGCTCACATCGCTGCTGCTCTCCCCTCTCGCTGTTTATCTCCCTGTTTCTCTCTGTCCCTCTCCATCTGTCAGCCTGCACTTTCCCTCTCTCTCTCTCTCTCTCTCTCTCTCTCTCTCTCTCTCTCCGTTAGCGTGATTAGGTTCCCGTTCTCTCGCTCTCGTTTCCTTCTCGCTCTCCATCTCCTAACCTGCAATCTTCTGCTTCTGTGGCTCGGCCCCTCCATCAGCCTCCAGTTTTATCTCCTCCTCAGTCTGCTCACACACACACACACACAGAAGAGCATCAGCACAGTGACAGACAGGGAGACACACACACACACACACACACACACACGGGCAAACAGACAAACAGAGACAGCTAATCATGGCTCACCACATATGCACAAACACGCGTACTCAGAGGAGATTAGCTTGATAATCTCAGTCCCTCTCTCTCAAACCCCCCCGCACACACACACACACACACACACACACACACCTCCCCCCCCAGCTCACTCAATTTGGTTCGATTTACCCTCCTGTCAGGCCTGCCGATGCCCTCGTTCCAGGCTGCCGATGTAAATATTATTGTTGAATCGGAGATGAGATGCTGCTCCCCGGCGAATCTCTCGCTGCCGTTTCTCCCGCCGATCTGTCATACGGCCCGACGTATAATCTATCACCCTGACAAGTCACACACACACACACACACACACACACACACACACACACACACCTATCATTCCTTTCCGCCCCCTCTCCTCCTCCTCCTCCGTGTCGGGCCGGATGGGAGCAGGAATGGCACCCAGTTAACGTCCCTGTAGGTTCCCCCTGCTCCTCATTTTGGATTTGTACACAGTTTTGCACACACACACACACACACACACGCGCGCGCACACATTCTCTCCCCTGAGGGCTTCCCTGCATCCGTGATGTTTCTGTTTCTCTTGTACGTGATGTTTCAGCAGTCACGCAACAAATCAGAGCTCACTGTGTGTGTGTGTGTGTGTGTGTGTGTGTGTGTGCGCGTCTCAGTCGTTTGGAGCCTCGTGTCTGGTTCGAACATGTGATAATGCTAGACTGTGTGTGTGTGTGTGTGTGTGTGTGTGTGTGTGTTTACGTGTGTCTCCATTAGTGGCTGTGTGTTTGTGCTTGTGTGCACTGCATTTGTGTGTGTGTGTGTGTGTGTGTGTGTGTGTGTGTGTGTGTGTGTGTCTGAGATCCCTTGTGGTGGGAAAGGGTGTGTCATGAGTCTCAAGTAAATATGAGATGTTTAGCTTGTGGTGCATGTGTGTGTGTTTGCGTGTGTTTGCGTGTGTTTGCGTGTGTTTGCGTGTGTGTGTGTGTGTGTGTGTGTGTGTGTGTGTGTGTGTGTGTGTGTGTGTATGTGCACATTAGTGCCAGCATTGATGATCAAAGTGTGTTTTCCTGTGTTCTCTTGTGTGTGTATCTTTCTACACTCACATGCTTGCATATCTGCATGTGCACACTTGCATACTGCTATATGTGCTGTGTGTGTGTGTGTGTGTGTGTGTGTGTGTGAGTAAGACAGGCTCCATTAGGGGAGTGCAGTACATTAAGATAATGTATCTCCCCTGACTTCATTTCTCTGTACTGTAGCTCAGTCCTCACTGTGATCAATAATCTGCTGGGTGTGTGTGTGTGTGCGTGCGTGCGTGTGTGTGTGTGTGTGTGTGTGTGTGTGCGTCCCTCCATGCCAGGTCTTTGTCATGCAAATGACAACCATGTTTCCAAGATGGGCAGAACTCCCATTTGTTTTAATGAGCCCTGTCTGTTTAGCAGGCATGCACTCTCCTTGTTTTCTTAGTTTTCAATTAGCAGACACCACCTCAGGATGTGCCGGCATGCAGGGACACACACACACACACACACACACACACACACACACACACACACACACACAGAGACAGACACGCACATATGCAAACAAAGCACGCACGCACACACACACAAATGCACTTGATGTTGTGTGATATTTCTCCATTTGAAATAAAGGAGCAGAGATGATACTCTCCCTCTGCCTGTTTCTCTCAGAGAGGTGCTGTGTGTGTGTGTGTGTGTGTGTGTGTGTGCGTGCGTGCGCTCCAGCTGTGTGGCTGTGTTCCTGCCTGCTATCAATCAGGGCCAATGCAGCGTGTACTAATTACACTGTTGTCTGATGATTTATGAACAAAGCAGTCAAAGGCATCAGCAGCTGAGTCACAGACCTGCTGCTGCTGCCGCCAAGCCTTTGGTTCACACTGTCATACAACACGTGTGACGCTGTGTGTGTGTGTGTGTGTGTGTGTGTGTGTGTGCATGTGCTGCGTTAAGTGAATTAGCCGATGAGGATATTTTTGCCTCAGAAATGATAAAACATTGGTTGCCCCTCGCAGGTATCAGGGCTCGGTCCTCTGGGTTTGATTCTGCAAAAACTCACAATCTCACCAAGAAGATTTGTCTCATTTCAAGTCACTAAGTGAGCCTTTTGCACACCTGTAGGTCGGCAGGTGCGTAGGAGAAAACCGGAGACCGGCAATATTCAGAACAAAAAACTCCCGCACGCTGCTCGCATCATTTGCAAAGGGAGAACTTTAATAACAACGTTTCGGTACGTAGACCTTCATCAGGTTATCTTACCAAACAATGAGAGAGACAACCCTAAATAGGCAGGTAAACCCACACCCACAAATCAGGTTCCATCAGCACTGCAAAAACGCAAAATCTTACCAAGATTATTTGTCTTATTTCAAGTCAAAAATGTCTTATTTCTAGTCAAAATATCTCATTACACTTAAAATAAGACATGATCACCTCAGAAGTCACTTGTTTTTAGACAATTTTCACTCGTTTCAAGTGAAAATTCACTTGAAACAAGTGAAAATTTGCTTGTTTCATTGGCAAAATTTGCCAGTGGAAAAAGTGAAAATTCACTTGAAATAAGTGAAAATTAGCTAGAAACAATAAACATTTTGCCAATGAAACAAGCAAATTTTCACTTGAAATAGGTGAAAATCGTCTAAAAACAAGTTATTTCTGAGGTGATCATGTCTTATTTTAAGTGTAATGAGATATTTTGACTAGGAATAAGACATTTTGACTTGAAATAAGACAAATAATCTTGGTAAGATTTTGAGTTTTTGCAGTGAGGTTTTTCTTTTTCTTTTTTTCTTTTTTTCTTTTCTTTTTTTTCCTCAGACATTGGCCACCTGTATCCGTCCAGGTGCTTTAAATTTAGCTCTGATAAGGTCAGATTATGGTGGAACCTGATTTGTGGGTGTGGGTTTACCTGCCTATTTAGGATTGTCTCGCACTAGCTATGTTTACATGCGCAAAATTTCTCCAATCCGATCTAAACCTTGGTTGATCGGAAATTCCAAATCCACTGTTTACATGGACACTAAATAAAATGATCCGATCATGACGTGCGTATACATGCACCGAGCGTTTGATCAGAATAAATCATTTGGGCATGCGCGGAGTTTTTCTGGAAATAGTAGTAGAAGAAGAAGCTGTACTTCCGCCTGTGTTGTAAACAAACGCCGCGTTGTCTGCACGTCCTCAGCTCGTTCACTCTTTGTGCCTCTCACATTTTATTTTCCTCCCCTCTGGCACAGTGTGTGTTTAAGTAGGTTTTTTTTTTTTAATATGGACCTTTTGGACCGTTTGCTGCTTGTCGAAAAACGACCGGCTGCCGCAAAGGCGGAAACGCATCACGCTGACGTAACACACATGCGCAGTGGAGATAATTTTACCCCAACCGGGAAGACAGGATCCGAATGGATGTGTACATGGACGCCGTTCGGAATAATGATCGGCATAAACCACCTCTCTCTTTCGGAATGAAATTTCTTTCCGAATGGACCGTATCGGATCACAATCTTCCGATTGACGTGTTTACATGAAGCATTTTTAACCTGATTTGGCCTTTATTCCGATTATTTGTGTCCATGTAAACATAGCTACTGTTTGGTAAGATAACCTGATGAAGGTCTACGTACCGAAACGTTGTTATTAAAGTTCTCTTATTTCAAGTCAAAATGTCTTATTTCTAGTCCAAATATCGCATTAAACTTAAAATAAGACATGATCAGCTCAGAGGGAACTTGTTTTTAGACCATTTGCTTGTTTCATTGGAAAAAAATTTGCCATCGGAACAAGTGAAAATTCATTTGAAACAGGTGAAAATTGTCTAAAAACAAGTTATTTCTAAGGTGATCATGTCTTATTTTAATTGTAATGAGACATTTTGACTTGAAATAAGACAAATATTCTCGGTAAGAGTTTGAGTTTTTGCGGTGCAACGTGTGGGGTCAAAAAAACGTCCCCTGCTCATACAAAGTAATGGATATCAGAGCATTAAAACAAAATGATATTTTCGTAAGCTCTTGGGTCGGCACGCTGCGTAACGATAATTAGACAAACTGATTGATGAGGGTCATTTTTTTCTTTTTTTTTTTCTTTTTTTCTTTTTTCTCCTTCATGAGTAAGAGGCAAATCCCGAGCAGCCAGAGGGGAGACAATCACACTTCATCACGCCTTACAGCACTTGAGAAAATGATTTTTTTTTTTTTTTCTTCTACAAATCACGTCTGTTCTTTGTCGAGCAGAATGAAAATGGACGGAAGGAGGCAGGAAGCAGAAGTTGTGCTGTTTTTTTTTTTTTGGAAAATTCGTCTTTAATAATGAATCCTCCTGCTGTCGCTGTGTATCTTTACGCCGCGACACGCCGCCTTTTTAGAACAATAGACATCATCACTGTGAGCGCACTTGTTTTTTTTTTGTTTTTTTTCTTCCAAAACGTCCCATTTGTCCTTGGTGAATCATTTGCTCTGCCGCTCCGTGTGAACGCTTTGCCATACGTTCTGCTGAGCGATGGCGTTGTACCAGCATCGCCCCAAACGTGTGCTTCTATTTGATGTATTTTTATGTATTTCTGTGCACGATGTGTAAAAGTAAAGTGCAGCGGTTAGTGAAGGACGGATGCTTCAGCTGCCACAGTCTGAGAAACAGAATCACAGATCACACACACACAAAAACAAAAATGTTACAACAAATGAAGAGTTTTGCTTACTTCAGCCGCGTCGACGTCTCGCCGCGTCGTGCGTTTCCCGCTCCTGCAGCACCGCAGGAGTCGACGGCGAGCCGCAGTAATCAGCTCGGCGGCGCGCTCACACGTTTAGTGTTGCTGCTGATGCTGTTTCATCGCAGTCAGCACTACTGAAAAGCATCAGAGTTATTAGATTTTGTGCATCACCCACCGTCGCAGTTAATTCCGCGGCAGAGAAGCCCAGGTCAGCACATATCGGGAAATGAGGGTAACTCTTTTATTTGTTCTATATTTAAATAGCTGGTGAATTGTTAAAACGGGAGATGGAACAAAAGTGGAGTTTGTAGCGCTGCAAGGCTTTAATCACAGATCAGCTGTGGGCGGGGTGGAGGGCCCGTTTTTACACGACCGACTGCTTCTCCCCGTATAACCAGCTGGTCGCTTTTTAACCTTTATTTCCAATCCAATCCAATCCACTTTGTTTATGTAGCACAATGTTGACAAACACAAGGTTTTCCAAAGTGCAGCACAACAAGATAAAACACCACAAGATAACACAATAAGAGCAGAATAAAAAGGTAAAATACACAATAAGATCACATGATAAAATAAGATAAGATCAAATAAAATAAGATCAAATAAAATAAAATAAAATAATAATAGTAATAATAATTATAATAATAAAAAAATAATAATAAAAATAAAATAATAATAATAATAATAATAATAATAAAATTAAATAGTAAAATAAAATAAAATAAAATAATATGCAATAATAAAATAATAATAGTAATAATAATAAATTAATAATAATATTATTAATAATAATAAAATAATATGCAATAATATGCAATAATAAAATAAAATAATAATAGTAATAATAATAATGAAATAATAAAATAAAATAAAATAAAATAATATGCAATAATAAAATAAAATAATAATAGTAATAATAATAAAATAAAAATAATAATAATAAAATAATATGCAATAATATGCAATAATGAAATAAAATAATAATACAATATTTGTCCGGAGACGGATGATGGAGCACGCACGCTTCTCTTCAGCATCGCCCGGCTTTACGTTGAATGATTGATTGATTGATTATTGATTGATTGATTTTTATTAGTGTGTCATGCACACAGGTGCCCAGCCCATAAAGGCTTACAAGACACAACCACATAGAAAAACCAACAATAGTCAGAGTCATCAGACGTCAAAAATCAAATATCCAGAAAAACACGCCTCGCAAACAAGTAATAAGGTCATACAAATAATTCTTTTTTTCTTAATGACCATGCATTTTTTATAAACCTCGCTAAAGCAAATACATCCTTCCTGAATAACCATTCTAGTTTACTTTCATCATTTAGCCAAAACAACTTAACATACTGCATTTTTTGAAAAAGAAACTGCCTCTCTTGAAATTAGTCCCGTACGTCGAGGCAGACGTGGCCCCGGTCCTCCGCCCGGGCACTTGGAGCACGCTGACTTGCTCAAGGGCAGCGCTGCCAACTCTCTCCCAAAAACAAAGGAGCTCCTGGCTGCTCACAAAGTCGCTGCGAGTTGCCGGATGATGTCTTTTGCTCGTTTGCGTGTCGTCGCTGTCAGATGAAAACCTTGTCTGTCGGCCGCGTCTCCTCGAAGTCACTTCTTACTTCGCGACTGTGTGAAGGGATTCTCCTAATTCCTGTTTTATTTATTATTTATTTTTCATTATTGCACTTTTATTGCTCCTTTTCTTCTAATATACCTCTTTTATTATGTTTAGCTCTTATTGCCTCTACATTTCCTCCATGATGTATGACCTTTCAACTGTTTTTTTTAATTTGCATAATATTTTGTCTTGTTTTGCAAAAGTGCTGTATAAATAAAGGTTATCGTTGTTATTGAAAGTCCAGTTTTATGGATTTTCATGTTTTCATTTTTAAGAGAAAAATGACTCAGTCCTCTATGATTTAAGAAGTTGGGCTTATGAATCCTCTGGCAACCCACTGGGTAAATTAGGTTTTACCGACTAGGGTACATTTTTTGGTATCATGTTTTTACCTGACAAAAGCGAAATGATTATATATTTGCTACCGCCCCCTCATTTTTTTTTTTTTTTTTTTTTTAAGAGGAGAGAGAGAGAGAGCAACACTGTGTGTAGGAAGCTCTGTGATAATCAGGCCTCTTTGGATTAGACAGACAAGTAGTGCGTGTCCATGCATCAGCATCAGGCATACCAATTTGCCACCAAACGCTTTGGGAGTCAGCACATTAATGTTGATCGGGGAAAAAGGAGCCGGATTTGTTTTGAGGAATAACGCTGCCAAGGGGAGGTTGGAAAGTCACTAAATCGAGCGACAAATTCATCAAGCTGGCGACGGGGGTTGGAACACTGCAAAAACTCAGAATCTTACCAAGATTATTTGTCTTATTTCTAGTCAAAATATCTCATTACACTTAAAATAAGACATGATCACCTCAGAAGTAACTTGTTTTTACACAATTGTCTCTTGTTTCAAGTGAAAATTTGCTTGAAACAAGTGAAAATTGTCTAAAAACAAGTTACTTCTGAGGTGATCATGTCTTATTTCAAGTGTAATGAGATATTTTAACTAGTAATAAGACATTTTTGACTTGAAATAAGACAAATAATCTTGGTAAGATTTTGACTTTTTGCAGTGAAGGAGGCTCAGTGCCGGTGTTTCGGCGTGTTTATCCTCCTGCACGGGGTTTCCCAGGAATCCAGAGGCCTGATCACATGCCTGCAACTCCTACCATCAGGTTCTCAGTGACCTCGTAGTTTTTTCACAGATTAATTCCTCGTTAGAGCCCGGCATGTTCCCCACGTTCATGTTTGGCCCCGGTGCTGATCCCTGTCCACATTACAGGCGGGGAGACTCACGGCCACAGAGACTTACAGTGTGTGTGTGTGTGTGTGAACATGAACGACATCATGGCTAATATGCTGTTAACACCGTTGGTAAGAAAAGAACAAATGAGTTTCTGCTTAGCATTTGGACATGCCATCTGCTTTTCTAAATGGAATCAGACCATGCTCAATTGATTTCCACAGAGGCGGGAAAGCTGGAAGCCTGTGTGTTAAGGCGGTGACTCTCGTTCCTGCGAACGCGGCCGCGCGCTCGCACGAGACACGAAATATCACAGCTCACCTAATTATCGACCGCTTGGAAATGTCACACGATGCCCGGTGTGTTCATGCCAGAGGAAGGCGCCGGAAAGTGCAAATTGCGCCGAGGCAGCTGTGGTGAAAAGCTGCCTCGGCGCTTTGTAATGGACAAATCATATCTTAACCTTTTATTGAGCAACACGTGTAGAGGTGGGCTTGTCGGTGGACTGTTGCATTCTGGGCTGTGAGATTGGACAAATCCGGTGACACACACACACACTCTGCAGGAGGCGAGGCATGTCCAACTCTCTGAGCAGAAACTCCTGCAGCTCCAGCAGAGCGCTGTCACACACACACACACTCCCCATGATCACCGGTACATTCATGCTGCTGAATCTGGTGTTTGGTGAGTAATGTTAGCTGCAAGGTTGCCTGGTCTTCAGCCTGTGAAACAACAACAAAGAAAACACACACACACACACACACACACACACACAACACTCTGAGTAATGCGATCTTCTCTAAAAAGTTGCTCTATTAAAGGACCACAGTGATTTTGCATGTTTGGTCCATTTACCACAACCCACCTTATAACATTCTGCATAATAATAATAATTTCCTGTATGAAGCAAACATTCCTCGGGGGACTATTTTCCTGCATAAGGACCGTTTCACTCCACCTAAATTCAAGCGGTCCAAGTCGTCAAAATGCAACGCTGCTGCTGCGTTTAGAAAAGACGAATGTGGAGGACTTCACAGCGGCGATGTCAGACTGGTGCGAGGAAAGTCTGACGTCTTGTCAAGGTCATTTTCAGACCGTAGTGGAATGAATGGAAACCCACGGCTGGATTAAAAAGAGAGGAAAAATGAGTTCTGAAATGCGAGCGCTTGCTTTGAGAAGAGATTAGCAGAAACATGAAGTGTGGACGTTTTGCAGATGCTGTGCTAAAATCATCGGCGTGGTCCTTGAAGTGTGCAGAGAGCTCCAAAGTAGCGCAAAGTGCATCTGGCAGACAGCGCCTGAATGCAAATGAGGCGCGTGCAGTTTGGAAAACAGGTGAAGAGTGTGTGAACGCTCATTCATCATCTTCCATCAAAGTGCCTCAGAGCAAGGCACTTAACCCCAAATTGCATCAAAACACCCGAGGACATAGAAACCTCTTGTTGCGTCCTCAGCCGGATGCATTCAAGTAAAATGTGTGTTTGTGCAAAAGCAGAAATTTTGTGTGCGATTTCTGAAGCCATGCATGCACCGCGTTCTGTTTGACACGTCTCAGTCGCCATGACATGTTGCACACGTGCACCGACCTCATGCCCGTTCCCTCAATTAGCCACAAATGGAGGTTGACACACCACTAATAAGCTCGCTTTCCATATAAATAGCTGCTGCTGCTCACGGGAGTTTTTAAAACTGACAGCGAGACGGATGGTGAAGAAGACGCACTGTTTTTTTTTTTTTTCCAAACGAGAGGCTGAAACAGGACACGATATGTCCTTATCTATACAATCATGTATATACTTCAATTCCATCTGTATATTTCATTTCATATTCATTACCATCTGTATATTTCACATCTCATATCTCTTTTTTTTTAGGTTAGCCCTTATTGTATATTTTTAGTTTTAGCCTTTATAGTCTTTATTGTATATATTTAGCTTTTATTCTATTTTATTTAACTTTATTATATGTTTCTACTGTTGCTGCTGTAACACGAGAATTTCCCTGGTTGGGATCAATAAAGTATATCTATCTATCTATCTATCTATCTATCTATCTATCTATCTATGTAGAAGAGCTGCGAGTGACTGAAGTCATTCATTCAGGCGGTTCTGAGCTTCAGTCCCACAAAAGGAAACGGTGGGACTACAAGCGTGAACGAGCTCATCAGAGCACAGTGCATTTATTTCATTTATTTATTTGTTTCACACATGTACACATACAAAGAGAAAGGCGGGGAATCACATTAAAAAAAAAAAAAAGAAAAAAAAAAAAGAAAAATATGTGTGAGGTGTTGTCAGAAACCTATAGAGGCTGATATGAAAACCACACCCAAAAAAAAAAAAAAAAAATGTGAAGATGCACACAATACAAAAATCACAAATACATATTAAATGTTCAAGTTGAAAATATCATGTAAAAAGAAAAAAAAAAGTAAAATCATAATTCATCAATACAAATAGACAATGATTTCTACATTAAAAAAAAAAAAAAAAGAAAAAAATAATTTAGAGTGGTTCTATTTTTCTAAATCAATAAACTTCAACAGAAGAGAGAGGACGCCGGCTCTCGGGAAAAACACGAGCTCCTCCTCTATCAGTGCAACCTCCAGATACTCCATCTCTTCTTCTTCTTCTTCTTCTTTTTTTTTTTTTATCTTGCATTGTCTATTAATTGATCACACGTGCCTCTAGTCCAAACTATCATCAGTAGTGAGTGATTTCTCAGTCAGTTATGTGATCAGTCAGTTCTTTTTCCATGTCATATACAGTCTTTATTGTATATAATTCTGCTTAATTTGATTTTATTTTTATGTTTCTGTTGATGCTGCTGTAGCATAAGAATTTCCCAGTTTGGGATCAATAAAGTAAATCTATCTATCTATCTATCTATCTATGTCATCTGCAGTATGAGAGATACACTGCAAAAACTCAAAATCTTACCAAGATTATTTGTCTTATTTCTAGTCAAAATATCTCATTACACTTAAAATAAGACATGATCACCTCAGAAGTAACTTGCTTTTAGACAATTGTCACTTGTTTCAAGTGAAAATTCACTTGAAACAAGTGAAAATTTGCTTGTTTCATTGGCAAAATTTGCCAGTGGAAAAAGTGAAAAATTCATTTGAAATAAGTGAAAATTAGCTAGAAACAAGAAACAAATTTTGCCAATGAAACAAGCAAATTTTCACTTGAAACAAGAGACAATTGTCTAAAAACAAGTTACTTCTGAGGTGATCATGTCTTATTTTAAGTGTAATGAGATATTTTGACTAGAAATAAGACATTTTTGACTTGAAATAAGACAAATAATCTTGGTAAGATGTTGAGTTTTTGCAGTGTAGGCATGACCCAGATCACACATGCACAGTGAAGCTGGCTCTTCTAATGACATTCAGTACATGGAAATAACAGAGATGCAGTTATAATTGAATATAAAATGTGTGTGTATTTCATGTTGTGTGTGTGTGGAGGTGGACACGTCCTCACAGTGTGTTCTTTCCGTGCCTCTCGTCCCTGAATGTGACACACACACACGTC